>NC_142584.1:94088485-94208485 GCF_965207765.1 Zootoca vivipara | reverse complement strand
CAGATCCCTTGGGATAGTTGGTCCTATAAAAATCCTATATGTGTCAAGCCTAAGCTCTGCATGATGAGCCACCCAATACTTTCGCTTTTTAAGAACACAAGGTACCACCTGTTTTTACCACCTAAGTAGGTTCATCTATATCAGGCATAGGCAAACTCGGCCCTCCATATGTTTTGGGACTACAGCTCCTATGATCCCTAGCTAAAAGGAGCAGTGGTCAGGGATGGTGTGAATTGTAGTCCCAAAACATCTGGAGGGCCAAGTTTGCCCATGCCTGATCTATATCATTGCTGAGGATGGGATCTTACCAATCCCGGTAATGGACCTGAAACTTTCTAACAGGAAATAATGTCCCTGAATGCACTGAAATAGTGTCATTATTATATGGGAGCGTTTAATTCTAGTAAGAGCGGGATTTCACCCATATCGCTTCATTTAATGAAGACAGCGTCCCAGATAATGCTCATATTTCATACTGTATACAAGCCCCGCTGCTTGCCAGAGGCTAATTGGGGAATGAGAAATACAAAGTATGGAAATGAAATCCATGATACGGGTCATTTTTCAGACTTTTAGAGTTCAGATTAGAACACACGAATGCTGCAGAAAGAATGGTTTAAAGTAATGATCTTCTGATGAGATGCCCTTCCATTTCATTAGAAAAGAAATTGAAGGTTGGAGCAGGTGCGGGAAAAGCAGCTTCATGAAGATGGAGATGCAGGAAAATGTGTTTGTAAAAGCTTATATGTGAACTGAGCAGACCTGTCCATGTACCATAGGTACATGGTGTCACATCTCTCCAGAGTGGCTCTGGCATAGGGAGCTGATCTGAAGCACCCAACTGATTGGACACTCCCCATCACGAGATGCTGTACAACAGTGGGTGGGATTCCATTAACAAAACCCACCAGTGGAAGCCTGTGCAAGGACTTCCACTAGTGCAATGGGGTTTTTCCTCTCCCCCCCTACGCCCCCACCCAAATTGGCTACTCCCAGGTGGGATTAGCACTGCAGCCATTGATCATCAATGATATGCATCAATGACTACTTCCATATGTTGAGCAAACATGCACCATTGCAATTTGGCATTCAGTCACGTGAGTCCCCTCACCTGCAGTCTGAAGTAATACATACCAAGGCCGGCTGCATCAGATGTCTTAGCATACAGTGGTACCTTGGTTCTCAAACTTAATCCGTTCCGGGAGCCCGTTCCAAAACCAAAGCGTTCCAAAACCAAGGCACGCTTTCTCATAGAAAGTAATGCAAAATGAATTAATCCATCCCAGGCTTTTTAAAAACAACCCCTAAAACTTCAATCTCCCAGGACATTCTATAAAAGATCTCAAAGCAGCTGTTTTATTACAGAAAAATTTCAGGAACAGACTGGAAAGAGAAGTTGCTGAATTGGAACTCATTACCAAGCTTAAAACCATGGAGCCACCTGGGATGAACAAAGACATTGGATTCTTATCTCATTATGCATGATCAAGCTTTCTTTAGCGCCTCAGCCCTTGCTTTTCCCCCACAGGACCAATTGCAGTCATCAGCAGTTGTTAACAGCCATCTACAGGTTTACCACTCCCATCAGCCCATCACCCATTCCCACCCACCCCACCCCCACCCTCTGTATATACATAAGGGACTGACTTCTGTTTCAAGTGTATCTGAAGAAGTGTGCATGCACACGAAAGCTCATACCAAAATAAAAACTTAGTTGGTCTTTAAGGTGCTACTGAAGGAATTTTTTTATTTTAACCCCTAAAACAGCAATTTAACGTGAATTTTACTATCTAACGAGACCGTTGATCCATAAATGGAAAGCAATAATAAATGTACTGTATTATAAAATAAATAAGACAGTATTGTAGATGATAAAAATTAAAAAAAAAAATCTTACCTGCACTGATTATAGTCATTGTTTGGATGGGGGAGCCTTTATCCATTTCCACAGTCACACAATCAATCAATCAGTAGCTGAACTGGGTTCCACACAGTTACAAAAACAAATTAATCGAAAAAGCCTTAAAAACAAAATAAATAGCAAAAACAAAAGCACCAAACTTAACCATCAGTTCCGGAAGCCCATTTGACTTCTGAAATGTTAAAAAACCAAGGCACAGCTTCTGACTGGTGCAGGGTCTCCAGAAACAAGAGCTGACAGCTGCATCGGATGTTCAGCTTCTGAAAAACATTTGAAAACCGGAACACTTACTGATACCTCCGGATTTTCGGAGTTTGAGAATCAAAGCGTTTGAGAACCAAGGCATAATAATAATAATAATAATAATAATAATAATAATAATAATAATTTATTTATTTATACCCCGCCCTCCCCAGTCAAAACTGGGCTCAGGGTGGCTAACACCAATAAAATTACAATAAGACATAAAAGAAAAGAATTAATTAAAATACAGATTAAAATACAATATTAAAATTTAAAATTCAGCCTCATTTTAAGTACTCCATAAATCAAAACCATGAGGGAGGAAAACACAGGGGTCAGACTGAATCCAACCCAAAGGCCAGGCGGAACAGCTCTGTCTTGCAGGCCCTGCGGAAAGATGACAAATCCCGCAGGGCCCTGGTCTCCTGTGAAAGAGTGTTCCACCAAGTCGGGGCCAGTACTGAAAAGGCCCTGGCCCTAGTCGAGACCAATCTAACCACCTTATGGCTCGGAATCTCCAAAATGTTGTTATTTGTGGACCTTAAGGTCCTCCGCGGGGCATACCAGGAGAGGTGGTCCCGTAGGTACGAGGGTCCTAAGCCGCATAGGGCTTTAGAATGTAGCATGTAGAACTTTAGAAAGACAAGCCTTCAGAACAGGGGTAAACATTAACGGAAGGCAATGAGTTACATATTAAGGAGTGAAAATAAATTGTTATGTGTTTATTTACAGCATGCCACCCAAAAGTTCTTTGGATGGCTTATGTACAATAAAAGAAACAACGCCATATAAAATTAAAACCATGAAATCTAAATACAGAATAAAAGCAGCAGCAGACAATAAAAAAAATATCACAGATCTTAAAACTCCAGAAAGACCAACTCTATAAATCAGAAAAAGAGTGTCAGGCAAAGATGGCTGGGGAAAGAAGTAACCACTGAAAAGACAAGGGCATTCCATAACCATATTGGAGGATGGCCCATGTCCACGTTGCCACTACTGAAAAGGTCATACCCACTGTAGCCACCTGTAAGAGCATCCGGAGAAAGGTCTTGAAAGATCTAAACATTTGGTTAGGTAAATGTGGGAGAGGTGGCCCTATAGGTAAGAGGTGCCCCTTGCCCCCCAAGCTATTTAGGACTTGAAAGCTTAAGACCAACACTTTGCATGTGACCAAGGAACAGAATAGAAGCCAGGGCAGATGTGAAATAAAATCATATTATCCAGGCCCTGCTAACAGTGTTGCCGCCCTGTTTTGAACCAACTGAAGTTTCCAGATTGTTTTCTAAGCCAGACCACATGCTATGTTAAGACTTACTAAGGAAAGAATGTCCATTAACCTCCAATTGTCCCATTTCTGGAGTCTTACATGGCTCACCTTTCCATTACTTGAAATGGAGTGGAGCGTTTTTCTTGTGTTCTAAAGCAAGGATTAAATGGCTGTTTTATGGAGGCCAGCACTTCTTTGCTTTCCTCTCTTTTCCCAGACTATTGTGTAATTAAAGATGACAAACATGCACTTCAAAGCCCTGCAGTCCAAACTATCCCTCCTTCCACCATTCACAGGTCATGACAAATTCTAATCTTTGCACATGGCTCAGCATGGGGAGGGGACGTGTGTGTGTGTGTGTGTGTGTGTGTGTGTGTGTTTGTGTGACTGAAGAGATGAAGAGTGGTTGTATAATATGCAAGCCCCCAAAACTCCATCTAAGGATTTGCAGATAATTGCTGCTAAAACAACCCGAACAGGAGGACAACAGTGAACACTAGTGAAATGCAATTATCATCACTGAGCATCATTGTTAAGGAACTAAAGAGAATGAATGGGGCAGTTCACAAGCCTCTCTGAGCTGTTGTGCCATATGTTAGCTGACAGATCACAAAGGCAGCTTTCCTATGACTCACCTTCAGAAGGGTACATATGCCGTCCAGAAAACTAAGAATATGTGCTTCAGAATAGCCATAATTATTTTGTAACTCATTGGGGATTTACTCACGTTTTCCCAAAGGGGTCCATAGAAACCTAGTGTCCTTGTACAGGCTCAAACTCCTTGAACCCTCCGCTCTCTCTTGCTCCGGTGACATCATACATTGAATTGGTTGCCTTCTTGCTTCAATATATATCACAGGGGTGATGCATGCCCTCCAACATTTCTCTGATGAAAACAGGGACGTCCCATTCCATATGATCATTTTACTATTTATACCCCACACATCTTATTGGGTCGCCTCAGCACTCTGGGCAGCCTCCAACATATATAAAAATGTAATAAAACATTAAACACTAAATAGTCCCGTATTTCAAAGGGCAGTGAAAGAAGGAGATTGGGAGCCCTGGTCAATTAAATTTCCACTGTCTTTATTTGTAATACACATGAGCCCATCAGCAATGAGAAGTATTTTATTTTGAAGCATTTGTCCAGTTTATTCTGTATATGAACCATAATAAATTAATCCTCCTTTTTTTTTTACAAGAATTATAACTGACATGCTGTCACAGCTCTACATGTACAGCCTTCGAAATATACATAATACTTTGAAAGCTGTCACATTTGGTACCATTGTAAACATCACCCTCGGTTACTAAACTGTTATCTTCGGGTGCACTTTATGGATAAACCACGGACCCTTTGTTCATTTGATCCAGGAAGCAATTATTCTCCCCTTTTTTTAAAAAAAAGTTATGAGGAAACTTTTCCTGTTAAATATGCCATGGATTCCCATTTTTCAGATGGTAACTGAGGTCGAGAGATGGTGATTTGGCAACAAGAAACCAATAAATAAATTGAAAGGAAACTGGAGCAGATACACAGTTAGGTGGATTTGTAGCTGGTTGACTGACCAAACTGAGTGCTCACTAATGGCTCTTCTCTTTTTGGGATAAAAGTGACAAGTGGGGTGACACAGGGTTCCATCCTTGGCCAGTTGCTGTTCAACATCTTTATAAATGACTTGGGGGGAGGAATTGAGGGGATGGTCATCAGATTTGTAGATGACACCAAATTGGGTGGGGTAGGTGATGCTGCAGAAGACAGAATCGGGATTTAAGATGACCTTAACAGATTGGAGAACTCGGCCCCAATGAACAAAATGAATTTCAACAGAGACAGATGTAAGGTTCTACAGTTAAGCAGAAAGAACCAGCTGCACAAATATAAGATGAGAGACATATGGCTTGCCAGTAGCATATGTGAAAAGGATCTGGGGTCTTAGTAGACCACAAGGTTAACATGAGTCCATGTTGCGTTGCAGCTCAGCAAAAAAAGCCAATGGCCCAAAACTTTCTTTGGGAGGGGGTGTCTCTCCAATGAAGCTTTTAGGAGCCCACAATATATCCTGCTGTGGGTTGCCATACATCTTCAATCTGTGCAAACAGAAAAAGAAAAGGAAAAGAACTGCTGGCAGGGGGGGGGAGGCTTCTGGGTTTTTGTACCAGCTGCAGTTTCCAAATAAACTTCAGTAACAGAACTCATTGCTGTAGTGTAATCTTTAAGTGTCAAAAAAACGATGGTTGACAGCTTTAAGGTCTGCATCCAAAAGAAATGGATGACAACATCCCAGCTGTCCTCAGATGAAAGGAGGCCAGCTTGATTGCAGCTGATATCCATACTCCTCCCAAACAAAGTGGAGTAGCAAAGAAGAAAACCCATTCAAAGCTTCCTTGTTGCCTTTCCCAATTGACCAAAGAGCAAAGTATCTGTCTCACCAATCCTCAGCTTTGTGAAATGTGTTTGTTTGAGTCCTCCAGAACAATGATCCTCAAAGCCTCAGACCAGTCTTCCTTGAGAGGTGCTGCCAGCACACTTTATCAATGAGCTTCTGTGGTGTGAGAAGAAACACATCAGGCCACTGATAGCGAAAGTGGCTTCCAAATATTTGCCTTGCCCTTTAAAAAGTCTGCAGTCTTGACGTTAGTTTAGCATAGCATCCTGACTTTCCCAAGATAAACCCACAACTGCCAGGAACATGGGGATGCATGAAACCCTGAATATGAAGGAATGTTATCTGTTGTGTTTTGTTGGTGGTGCTGGCAGCAGTTCTAACCTGTTTCCTCCTCTTAGGGACCTCTCAAGCCTGCCCTTCCTTTTAAAAATGCAAAGACAAGCAATGCGAAGGCAAAATACTATATGGGAATGGGCATACAACTCCAGCTAATGCCACCTTCACGGTGAGCACTAGCCCAAAGGCAGCTGCACTCTTTTAGAATAAATGTTATAGGGTTTTAATAATAATAATAATAATAATAATAATAATAATAATAATTTATTATTCATACCCCGCCCATCTGGCTGGGTTTCCCCACTGGGTTTCCAGTTTCATACTGGAAATGCAACACAAATATCAGATATTAGATCAGTTATGGTTTCAATCTTATTACAATGTGATGGGGAGATTCAAGCATTTGTTCCACCAGTTCTAAAGCCTTGCTGGTTCATTCTAACCAAGATGCAGGAGTACTTTTTCTTTCTCTTTTCTCTCTTTCCTTTTTCCAGTTACCTCCCTTTCCGTTGACCCAATCGGAGGAAAATTAACTATGCCAGATCCCGGTCTGGAGCAGTTTTGGCCCCAATCCATGAGTGTATTAGGGGAGCGAGGAGGGGTTTGCATCCTGCTGATCCAAGGACACTCCCATCTGATCCTTGACGCAGCAAAGGGAAGAGGGCTGGCTGTCTATCTTGGCTACCTTCAGGCACGGAGGTCATTGCACCACATTTACTGCATATGATGCTAGCCAGCACTTCTGTTCCGATTTCTTGCATCCCTTTTATAGTATAGTACAGTGTAGGACACGGGTGGCGCTGTGGGTTAAACCACTGAGCCTAGCGCTTGCCGATCAGAAGGTCGGCGGTTCGAATCCCCGCGACGGGGTGAGCTCCTGTCGCTCGGTCCCAGCTCCTGCCCACCTAGCAGTTCGCAAGCACATCAAAGTGCAAGTAGATAAATAGGGACCACTACAGTGGGAAGGTCAACGGCATTTCCATGTGCTGCTCTGGTTCACGCAGCTTTGTCATGCTGGCCACATGACCTGGAAGCTGTACGCCGGCTCCCTTGGCCAATAATGCGAGATGAGCGCCGCAACCCCAGAGTCGGTCAGGACTGGACCTAATGGTCAGGGGCCCCTTTTACCTTTACCTATTGCCTTGTGGAACTGTGGTTTTCTAATTGGCCACCGTGTCGTGATGAATTTCATTCACACCAGTGGCTATGGTGAGACACAACAATGAATGAATATCATTGGACTTGTTGCTATGCATGTGTGTTTCTGTTCCCCCATGTTTCACTCTGTGGCATGCCAGGATACCGCCCATACTTTTGTTAGGTGAGCAAAATCCCTGTGATACCACAGGGAAATGCCAGGAAGATGGAATGAAGTGCTTCCTAAATGCAGCCCTGGCCTGACACAGCTTTCCACCAGCATCCCAGGAGATCTGCTAGGGCAGGTAGATTGGTGGTAGATCACTGATAGATCACTGCCTCACCCCAAAGAAACTCAACAAGGTTGGCTCCCCTAAGAAAAAGCTTAACATTTTTGACCTGCACCCCCAAAAAACTGAACCCCTAAAAACAGGCCTCCCTCCTTCTCAGGGGTAGATCACTGCCAGTCTACTCTGTGAGTAGATCACAGTCTCTTGGGAGTTGGCCACCCCTGTTCTAGGGGCTCAGTTGAAGCTCCATGCTTTTCTCTGCAGGCGAAACAGGGCCTACACCACTCCCAACAGCCCTCCAAGCAGGCTTTGGCCAGCTATTGGATTGCTCGGCCTGCCAATGACAATCTTAACATATCCCTATTTAATTGCAGTTAATTCACTAGCTTTAATAAGCACCATGCTCTGTACTACCATTCCTCATGTAAATGCCTAGATTAGGCACCGTTTTATTCTACATTCAAATTTGCTATAATCATCCATAGTCCTTTTCCTTGCATCATAAATATTTAGCTTGGGTTTTTTTTTAGCTTGTGGGATTAAAGACAACATCCTTTTTCCTTGCTGGGGGAAAAAGCCCTCTCCACTTTGCTTCTACTGGAAGAATGCAAGGTCCCCTGGCATTTCTCTATCTCCCAGAACATGCTAATATTGCTTGCATTACTGCGGGATTACTACCCTGAAGTATACACTTGGTATTATAATGCATAATGTTGCTTTAAAAGATTAACCACTCCCAGAGCTGTGTCTAAAAACCGGGGGGGGGGGAGTGGAATTACAAGAACAGAGTGTAAAAGGATTGGCTAGGTTGACAAGGGTAGGAGCTGTTAATATCTAGCTCGAATAAAAGCATAAGACCAAAAGGCTCTAAAAATGACACCAACCAATAATTCAGGGTGGGGACAAGATGTGTCACTTTTATATATGGAAGTGATGACAAATATACAGTATACCTCTGAAATTTCAGGTTGATTGAATGATGGTCATCAGTTTAAAACAATTGACCATGAGTAAATCTGAACTAATTACTTCCACTTTCATGGTTTTCCAGAGGAAAGAGGAGACTGGTGAAAAATAATAATAATAGTTCAGCCTGTCAAGACTCATTCTTTTTAGAGCTGCAGCCTTCCCCTGATGCCATCTAATGGTTTCTTGAAATACCAAAATGTTTTTGCATTAACAACATTACCTATTGTGCTTCTGCTAAATGCATTTTGATGTCAGACATATGCCTGGTGTGAAGACTCTGTATCCCTCTCTCTCTCAAAAAAAATATATATTCTCCACCCGATTTTCACTGTATGTTACTGCTAAAGGTATAAAAATGGATCCCCGCAGACAAAAAAATAAAGACCACTGTATGATTGCATGCACCCTTGGTTTGCCATGTTATAAAAGCCTAGGAAGATCTTTACTCCTAAATAACAACATTCAGGATATTTCTTTTGAAACAGAGGACATGGTTTATGTGAAACCATGGAGAGTTTGATCCATCAGCATAGCTTGTTGCCTAAACTTAGCCCAACAAAGAACAAAGAACCCAGTGTAGTCAGTATTCTCTTGGGGAGATTCACATACTCCATTGTTTCCCAACACACTGGCATGCAGTTCCCATGTGAGGGTAATAAATGGTAAAATATAGGTTGGCAGGAGCTGGGACAGAGCAACAGGCGCTCACCCCATTGCAGGGATTTGAATCACCGACCTTCCGATTAGCAAGCCCAAGAGGCTCAGTGGTTTAGACCACAGCGCCACCTGTGTCCCTAGACACGTTTTTAAAAGAATGGCCACTTCCAGATATGTGTCTCAAAACTAGGCAAGAAAAAACTGTAACAAGAACAATCACCTGTGTGAAAAATCTATGGAAATATGAAATAGAGGAGCTGCAAAGGAAATATGGTATTATGGCAGTCAAAAAGATGAAATATCTAGGGATCTGGCTGACCCCCCCAAAATATAAATCTATTTAGTGACAATTATGAGACAACATGGAAGGAAATAGAGAAAGATCTTGGAAAATGGGAAAATCTAAATTTATCAATGTGGGGGAGAATTGCTATTATCAAGATGAGTTTGTTACCAAAGGTAGGTAGCCGTGTTGGTCTGGGTCGAAGTAAAATAAAAAAATTCCTTCAGTAGCACCTTAAAGACCAACTAAGTTTTTATTTTGGTATGAGCTTTCGTGTGCATGCACACGAAAGCTCATACCAAAATAAAAACTTAGTTGGTCTTTAAGGTGCTACTGAAGGAATTTTTTTATTTTGTTACCAAAGATGCCTTTTCTCTTTCAAATGCTCCCTGTAGTGAAGGGTACAGGCTGCTTTGATCAGTGGAGGAGGAAAATATCCAGGTTTGTCTGGCAGGGAAAACCACCAAGAATAAAGCACAAGCTTTTAATAGACAAAAAAGAATGGGGTGGTTTTTCTATGCCAGACCTAAGAACTTATTATGAAGCGGCCTGTTTGGTCTGGGCAAAATAATGGATGTCTCTAAAAGATAAAGATCTGTTAGACCTAGAAGGGTTTAAGAATAGGTACAGTTGGCATTCGTACCTATGGTACAACGAAGTCAAAGTTCATAAAGGCTTTCTAACCCATATTTTGATCAAACCAATATTCGAAGTTTGGGAGAGATATAAGAACCTATTGGAGAAGAGAACACCCTTATGGCTATCACCCACAGAAGCATTGACAGTAAGAAAATAAATATGGAGGATAAAGAGCTAACGTATGAGGAGATAATAGTAAAAACAGAGAAAGGTTGGGAAATAAAACCATATGAACAGCTGCAGAATAAGATGACAAGTTGGTTACAATACTATCAAATTAGAGATTTATTCAAAGTGGACAGAAAGGAGAATGGTTTTGGAAATAAAAAATCCAGATTTCAGATTGAAATAGTAGAGGGAAACAGTAAGCTGCTATCCAAGATGTATGAGTGTATATTGGAGTGGAACACAAAAGATGAGGAAACGAAAGAGGTCATGATCAAGTGGGCGATGGACTTCGAATATAACATTGAAATTGATTCATGGATAAAACTGTGGAATCAATATATTATGTTTACTGCGTGCACGGTACTAAAGGAGAACATAATGAAAATGATGTACCGGTGGCACTTGACACCAGTCAAGCTAGCCAAAATTTATAAGAAAAAAGACAAAAGATGTTGGAAATGTATGTTGGAAGATGGGGATACCTACCACATGTGGTGGCCATGTAGGAAAATAAAACCGTTCTGGGAACAAATATACAATGAACTTAAAAGACTGTTAAAGTACACATTCCCGAAAAGACCAGAATTATTTTTGTTGGGATTAATGGGGAAGGAAATTAAAAAAGAAGACCATAGAATATTTATATATGCAACCACTGCGGCCAGAGTGCTGCTGGCTCAGAAATGACGTTAGACATTCCAACTGTGGAGGAATGGAGGGTAAAAATGGTAGAATATTTAGAATTGGCTAGAGACTGACTGGGAGAGTAAGAGATCAAAAAGACCAGAAATCTCAAAAAGAATGGAACAAATTTAGAGAATATCTGAGAGTACATTGTAAACCAGCAATAACACTGATTGGCTTGACAGAATACCTACAATAGTTTTAAAAAAGGGGAAAATAACGGAGAAATAAACAAAAGAGAAAATGTATAGAAACAAAAGGAAACGAGCATATAAAAGAAAAGAATATAGAAAACCAAATGTGAAAGAAGAAGGAAGCTAAGTTCGGCAGGATGGATAAAAATAAAAGGTTTTAAAAAAACGAAGGGGGGGGGTAAGGGAATTTGCTGTATTTGCTGTATTTTGTTGTATTTTGGCATATTGTATAAAATGACCAATGATATACAAAGATATACAAAAGTTTATGTTTATGCTTATGTTTATGTTCGGAAAACTCAATAAAAATCATATGGGGGGGGGAAGAACAATCACCTGTGTTGTGGGCATAGGTGCAGAAGGTTAGTTTTAACATATGAAGGTGGATGAAACTCATTGATTTCCGTGGCCCCGAGGTATATTGTTAAAATGGTCTTACAACATCACAAAGCAATACCAAATAGCATGAATAATGCTTTAATCACCTTTGTCCTTCAGGCATGAACAAGATGCCCACAGGATTTACAAAAACACCACATGAGTATTTTTTGGTTATTATTTATATTTGTTAGTCTGAGTTTGCTAGAAGACATGTTGTTCAATTTAATCAAAATTTAAAATATTACTAATACAATCACATTCAGCTTCAGAACTAGCTCACAGAGAGAATTTTTTAAACAGGTATTTGCATGACACCCAAAAGGCATTCAAGGAGGCAGCAGAAAAGCCTGTCTTTCCATAAATGTTAAGGAAGCAAAGCTGAAAAGCCTCCCTCACTTATACAGTAGGTTCTTATACTACGGTAGTGCTGTAGACTTGGGTCCCAAACATCTGAGAGACCGTCTCCTTCCCTACAGTCACTCTCAGGTGTAAAGGTCAGCAGAGGGGGTCCACTTGGTAGTTCTGCCGCCCACAGAAGTTCGGGGGGGGGGGGGTCTGGATCTGATCTTGTTACTGAAAGAGGGAGGAGAATCAAATCAGCCCTGAGTCTCTTCTCACTGTTTGTTTTTTAAAACTTCTCCAAGTGTCTCCTGCAGCAGGAGAGTCCTGCTAAAGGAAGCTATCAGAGAGGTGGTGAGGCATAGGAGGAGGCAAGCATTTTTCTACAGCCAAAATCCCTCCCCCCACTCACCCCCCCCCCAAAAGCAATGTTCTCAGAAGTTTGTGAAGCAAGATATAGGACTGATTTGATTCCTCTCCTCACCACTTGCCACCCCCAGCAATACAATTGCTTTGAGGTGAAGTTGAACATCAGATGGAGAAGACAGGGAGAGAGGGATTGTCTTATACAATAGCAAGTTTTCCTGGCTTGACAATCATCCTGGCTCTTGTATTTTCGCCATCTGACAACAGAACACGAACTTTGCGCTGAAAGGAAGTGTACCAATATGGCACGTCAAACTCGCTCACCGCCTGCCTACACACACACACACACACACACACACACACACACCCTTCCGCAAACAGGAGGAATGTACTTAAACATATCTGTTGCATCTGTCAAGACTTCTCATTTGTCAAACCATTAGTGGTCCCACTGTCAACATAAATAAATCTGTCCATAAATCTTGACAGGTATAATGATTTGTTGCATTTGAAAAGCAAGTCTCTAACATTAGACCCCTTTTGATTCCTAACATGATTGTCTTCAAAGACAGATATTTCAGATGCTGTCTTAATCTGGCCTCTGTCAAATGATTTCATAGCTCTTGCTGAGTTATCTCCTCTTATGAATTTAACCCCTGCCACCACCTGTGTTGAAGACCGTATGGAACAACAGGAGATATACTAGTTTCCAGGACCACAGTCTAGACACATATAAGTCCTTGCCAAATCAGGGGTTTTCCTGTCTCTTGGTCTCTGAAGTCAGGTACTTATTTCAGTCCTTGGCCATTTTCTTTTCTTCTGGGAGGCTGACTCTGCCCCTTCTTTGAAGAGGTTTTTTTTTCTGAAGTGGCTGGGCCACTTTTCTTATTGCTATTCTTGGCAAACAATATCTTCCCATAAAGGAAAATTATGCCTTTAATGGCACTATATAAATACTGATTGAATGAGCCTGATCTAAAATTCCCTAACACCGAGAGGGCAGACTCTGTAATCTCTCTTACTGTTCCGAGACTAGCCGATTCTGGACCAGGCTCACTTATTTGTCCATGTGGAAGTATTTCAGTGTGGGGAGGAGAGCATATTATGCTTTGCTGTTTTGCAGAGGTAATATTGTAGTTAAACAGCCCGTCCGTTTTTAATCTTAGAGAATGATATAGCACTTACAACTTTAGAAATCACAGCTGCAAAATTATGTTTCAAAGATTCATTTTTGTACCATAAACCAGTCACATCATTCAACTGACCTGACTAGCTTCTTACCAATAGCATCACAGAATTGTAGAGTTGGAAGGGACCCAAATGATCATCTAGTCTAACCCCCCTGCCTGGCGTGCTCTGGTCTATGGGGTCACGAAGAGTCGGACACGACTAAATGACTAAACAACAACAACAACCCCCCTGCAATGCAGGAATTACGAGTGTGCATCTTTTATAAGGCTCAAGCTACTTGTAGCTATTGTTTCATTAACAACAACTTCTTCCTGTGATCCAGTATATCTGAACCACTGATTTTGGGGGTTGAAGGACTGGACTTTCAAGCAACGTCTACATCACTAAGCCACTGTTTCCATTTCTGTTGATTTATCAATGTCTCAGGCTTCACCCTTATTTTCTGGCATCTCATTTGTTTCATCTTTCAGTGATCCCTGGGTTTCTCTGTTTTGGCAACTACACTAAGGTTACCAGACATCCCAGTTTCCCAGGGACAGTCCCCAGATTTATAAATCAGTCCCCATACAAAATCCATTGAAGTTGAAAAAAGTGTCCCTGGATTCATTTAAAAAAATCTGGTAACCTTAAACTACACCTTTAAAAATATGTCAATGATTCTAAGATCTAATGGAAGATTAAACTGTAAAATCTGATTGATCAAATAATCTGTGTCCAATGATATTCCACCTCATTCTAAACGTTGGGATGGAGTGGAGTGTCAGATACTGATGCCCAACAGAAATTGAAAGTTTAATGAATTAATAGTGTCACTGTAAAAACCATTTTCTCCTAGTCCTTTAATGTAAAAGGTTACCGTCTTTCCTTTGCTTGTGAAAAACATAAGCAAGCGCATCTGTGATGCTACATCTCAGCCAGACCACAGGAGCTGTAGCTGATACAAAGGTTCCCCATACCTACAATGGACCGTTCCATCAGCTGTTGTGGCACCAAGGACAGCATTCTCTTCCTTGCCCAGACTTTAATAGTGGATAATCTTTGGTGCGTTGGGTGATATCTAATCAGGTCATACTCAGAATAGCACCACTGACATCACTGAACTTGAGTTACTCATCCACTGATTTCACTGGGTCTGCTTTAAATATGACTAATGTTGGATGTCACCCATTACAAGGTTCCTTTTTCCTATATTAGGAAAATGCATAGATCTCTTGTTAGCCTCGGAAAGGAATTCCATGCATACCTTTTTATATATACATGTCTTCCAGACCCTTGTGTTCATCATTTTCCTCTAAATCCTTTCCAGCTTGGCATTATTACCCTTGAACTCCAGAGCAAAGAACTGAATGTAAGACTCCAGCTGTGGTCTTATGAATGTGGAGTACCGCAGTGTCCCAGATTTCAGAAACAGCATTGTTGAGATAGCATCAGGGAGAATTGGATTTGTGTGCTGTGGCACCCCATGGCTGACTTGTATCTAGTTTGTCACCTGCTATAGCACCTAACTCTTTCTCAGAAGGGAACACGGATCTCTATCAAAAGCTGTTTGCCAATAACACATCTTGCGGCAAACAGGAGTGGTTGGGTAAGACAGATCAAAGTTCTGTCCATCTGAAATATTCCTGGTTTTATAAGAAAGTGATCAACTATATTACATATATATATATAATGTCTGAGCTAAGAATGCCTTGCTGCAGGCTGTCAACCCAGATTATAATGTATGCTGCCTGTCCAATCTGACAGACAATTTGCATATTTATGGAATGCTCATTCCAAGTTCCTGTATATATTTGTACATGAAAGCTCTGGGAAGTGGAACTTCATCCTTCAAAGTTGGAAATGCATCCTTTTCAGACAAGCTTAAAGAAGCAGGCGATCTATGGCAGAGGAAGAATGCAGAGGAATGCCTGATGTCACGTGGCAAGATGGGGACAAAGTTTGACATGGGCTAGTTCAGAATATGAGCTCACAATCCTTTGAATTCAACTCCCTCTCACAAGGATTTTTACTCCTGCCTTTTGAGTAATCCCCCACACCTGTAAGAAGGGGAATGAATTCACTGTCAGCTGGCTTGCTAAAGGCATGGAATGTGTTCCCAGGCTCCTCCTCAACTGGATGACTATCAGAAGGAAATAAATGCCAGGAAACAAGGGAGATATACTCTCCCCCACCCCCTGCCTTCTGATTCAGTTTGGGAAGCACCACAAATTTGTGCTCTCTCCAGGAAATGCTCCTAAATATACTTTTTTACTTTGCCAAACCTTTATTAGGCATTACAAATATAGGCCATCATAAAACATCCATATATAAAAATTTAAAATATGTAATAACGAGGATTTTCATTGGAGTTTCTTCCTGCTAAATAGTGCCATTCACCATTCTTAAGCGATACTATTGATAAAAACTCAGCCACCCTTGCAGTTACTTCTGGGTTAATGTCAGACAGATAGAATCTGATATTTTCATTGTGCCGTGATGTTAGACTACCCAGAAAAGGAGCTGGCACATGTTTGCGTAGCTAGTTGTACAATGGACAGTAGAAAATAATGTGTTCCACTGTGTCCAGCACATTCTGAAAACATCTGCAATGTCTATCGTTTCTGGGAATGTTTAAATATCTTCCCTTGACAAAAGATGAGGGGAAAACATTCAGTCGTGCTAACATAAAGGCCCTATGTTGGACTGAAATTATTAATTTTGACATATAAGTGACCTGTTATCTGTTGTATTTAAACCATAAAACTTGGGGGAGCAAATTTTTATTACACATTATTTATTTAATGTTTTATTTTTCAATGTCCCTTAATCTGATTTGAATATTACAATAAATATATTGCTCACTTGGATTATACCAGGGTTCCAAGTCAATACCAATAGATCTGATTTTGCTTTGTAAGAGTTGGAACCATCTGGATTTATAAGAGTCCTTAAGTAAGTCAGAAAGCTGGCAAAGGCTGGCAATGAAAATGGCAATGCAAACAGTATTTTATAGTGGTAGCCCACACCCAATATTCCATTGTGTGTATACCTAGTTCTTCACAAATCATTGCATACTTGATGGAACTTGGGAGGCCCAGGATACGTCTCAAGAAATTTGCGTGTATCTTATCTAAATCACTATTATATGCTTGTATCCATATTGGGATAAGAATAATTCTCGGAGGAGAGGTCTGTTGCTGGCTACTAGCCATGACGGCTATGCACTGCCTCCACAGGTGGAGACATTCTGAATGCTGTTGTTGGAAACCACCCAGTTCTCGAATCTCTTAATTGTTTGAGCAATTAAATGCTACTGGTATAGCTTTCAGACCATCTTGTAGGTCAGGCATAGGCAAACTCGGCCCTCCAGATGTTTTGGGACTACAACTCCCATTATCCCTAGCTAACAGGACCAGTGGTCAGGGATTATGGGAATTGTAGTCCCAAAACATCTGGAGGGCCGAGTTTGCCTATGCCTGTTGAAGATGTGCCTGCCACATCTTTCATGGAAGCAGCTGCGTTTAGAAAACAGAAGTGAGAAGAGGGTAGGCTGATAAACACCTTCTCAGAGAACCTCAAGAAATGAGGCACACAGAGTTCTTGCCACTGCATGCCACTCATGGGCTTCTGCTGCCTGAGGTGGCACCTAATCATAGGGCCAACCCTGGATTAGAAGAACTTGTGTGTGTAAGAAGAAACACACGCCAATTCCACATGTCTGAAAAAATGCTCTGAAAATCCACCATGTTTGGCTATCTCTCGCTATTCGAGTTAAAAACTTTGAAGGCATTCAGGAGGAAAAATGTGTTGTTGTTTTTTATGGCACATTACTCAAATACACTTAAAACTCTATTCATACAGGAAGAAAGTTACAAAGCAAGTACATGCTTGGTTGCCTATTGCAACAAGAATTTGACAATTCACATGGAGGGAAAAGGTCTCCGATGTATTCACGGTTTTATATGACCTCCATCTATTTGTTTAAAAAATAATTAGCTCAGCTTAGCTCTTGTAGTGTTGCATTTCCTCTTCTATCTTTAAAGTAGATTTTCCTGTAGTGCTTTCATGAAAGCACAATGAAGGCTTTTGCAAACGATTTGTCTATTACTAACCAGTCTCTAAACTTTTGTTTCCAAGGACTTTTGTAAAGGAGACTAAAGATTCTCCTGGGCTTTGATTTTATAGCAATGGAGAAAACTCGAAACCTTGCTCTGGTGGCCAGTTTCCTAATTTTCTCCCTACAACAAAACAACAATAACAACATTAACTGGAGACTGGTCACAAAACCATTTATTTCAATGTCATCTGTATAACAAATAGGTGCAACACTTTCGAGCTCTGGATTTTTTTGGGGGGGGAGGGAAGTGAGTTCTAAATTGGCAGGATGTTTTCTTCACTATAATGTTGAATAACCAGTAATTAGAGAGCATGTACAAATTACTAATAAAACTTTCATAGTCCAAATATTCTTCCCTGTGGAATCTGGTCCAACCCAAGCTCAGCACCCCGTTATTGAAAACCAGGTCTGTATTTAAGATGTAAACTAATATGGCTGTGGTCTGAGGATACATGCAGAATATATATTTGGGGTTTTTTACTACAGGGGTCAACTAGTGAAGAAAGAAGCCTGTATAATCTTTGAAGATTATTTCACACACATGTAGTGATAAACATTTTAAGTCTTCTGACACAACAGCAAGCCACACAATGCAACAAGTAGTTCTGCTGTGTTTCAATATGTTTCATAAACTACCTATCACAGATTATACACACACAGCCATTTCCCTCCTTTCCCCCAGGCAATCAGAAGGCTGTTATAAAAGGGCCATCACTAACCTAGGTACCATACATTTGCTCCCACAAAAGGTAGTGATGCCCAGCAAGTTGGATGGCTTTAAAAGAGGATTAAACAAATCCATGGAAGATCCCTATCCATGGCTGGTAGCTACCTCCATTGCCTGAGACATCATGCCTCTGATTGCCAGTTCCTTGGAATCAGAAATTGTTGTGCTCAGGTCTTCCTTGCGGGCTTTCCATAAGCATTTGGTTGGCCACTGTGAGAATAGAATGTTAGACTCTATAGAATGTTCAGGAGTATCTGTTAGCTCAGTTGATTAGAACATGGAGCTGATAACACCAAGGTCAGAGGTTCAATCCCCATAAGAGCCACCTGCATATTCCTGCATTGCAGGAGGTTTGACCAGATGACCCTCAGGGTTCCTTCCAATGCTACAATTCCATGATTCTATAAGTCAATGAGCCATTGGCCTGATCCTAGGGCTTTTCGTGTGCCTATCCCAACTAGGGCTTTTCTTGTGCCTATCCCAACCACTTTGCCTCAAGGGAAATGATACGGCAATCTCTAACCTTTTCTTCTGCAGAGAGGAAAACAAGTGGAAAGCAATTTTTAGAAGACAAATAGGAGATTGGGGGGGGGAGTAAAGCAACACCTCCCTTCACTCACTGCTACTCTTCTGCTGCCTATAGTAGCTTTTATGGGAGGATTTTAGAAAACTGAGAAAAATACAAGTGGAATCCCATGTCATATCCAGTTTTGCCCTTAAAGGTAAAGGTACCCCTAACTATTAGGTCCAGTTGCCAACAACTCTGGGGTTGCGCGCTCATCTCCCTCGATAGGCTGAGGGAGCCGGCGTTTGTTCGCAGACAGCTTCTGGGTCATGTGGCCAGCATGACTAAGCTGCTTTTGGCGAACCAGAGCAGCGCACACAAACACCGTTTACCTTCACACCAAAGCGGTACCTATTTATCTACTTGCATTTTGACGTGCTTTTGAACTGCTAGGTGGGCAGGAGCAGGGACCGAGCAATGGGTGCTCACCCCGTTGCAGGGATTCGAACCACCAACCTTCTGATCAGCAAGCCCTAGGCTCTGTGGTTTAGACCACAGCGCCACCCACATGCCTGTTGCCCTTAGGTCCCATCAATTTCAACAGGGACATTTAGCCAGGGTAACCAATCTGGTACCCTCCAGATTTTTATTGGACTACAACTGGTCAATGGTTGGGAATGGCAAGAATTGTAGTCTGATTGGCTACCCCTGTGTTGCCTTGTACTTCAGTCACCCCCTTGAAGCCAATGAGACATAAAAGTACTTAACCCAAGAGGGAAGAGGTCATTTCACACCATCTCCTTTCTTCTCTTCTGTCTGTGTCTTATTTACTCCCTTTGTAGGGTTTTCAAGACCAGCTATCTCCTAAACTTTCTTTGCACAAGCCTAGGCCATGATGTGCAAAGAACCTACGTCAAGAACCGTTCAGCAAATGGCTGGAATCGACCCAACAGTTATCAAAGAGGAATCATGAAAGACATTGCTGAGATGAAACAAAGAGGAAAGGAAATGAGAGGCTGCCTTGCCAGTCTAACACTGCTCAAGATTAGATTGCATGTGCAAGACAAGGAAACCTTACATTTAATTTTGACATGCAACTTCTGCATGTGTTTTAGCACCCCAGCTTACCATATAACTGTTCACATGAGGAATTAAGCAGTGTCTGGTAAGGTAGTCACGAAAATTTTAAGCTGTCATTAAAAAATGAGTGTAATTAGGACAAACTGTATGAAAATGCTTTAAAACAGGGACCCAGGTGAATTAAAAAAATAACAATTAAGGGTTATATTATGTATTATCCTCTTGAAGGGCAGGGATTTGTAATGCATGCGTTTCCCTTTAACATTAAGGTAAGCTGCGTGCATAAATCTCCATGCAATGAGATGAAATATGGCAGCTGGAGGAGAAGGATGGCCAAGGCTGGAGAAAGAACTGTGAGGGGAGAGATATCATTTTTCCATCACTGGGACTCCCTGGGAAACTCACCAAACCTACTGTACCTGGAACTGGTTGTGGAGAATGCAGCTGACTGCTGAATGGGCCACAGCAGCCTGAGAATGGTCCATTCACCTTGGGCCTGCCCATAGAAAGCAAGCCTAGAATGAGAGATAAGATCGATGATGTCAACAGCAACCCTTCCCTTTTTGAGATGTTTGTGGGTAAGCTGAGAACTTGTTTGGACCTTGGATAAAAGCCAGGGTGGGTGCATGGAGTCCTGGGTGAGAACTGGGAGAGTGTATTCAAAGGCAAAAGAATTCATATTGGTTTATATATGTGTATTTTTTTGTATGTCAACTGTGAATTTTTGCAATAGTTATAGTTCAAGCTGTCTGTTGTTGTTTTACTCTTCTGTATACCGTTTAGAGATCTTTAAGCAGTATTGGTATAGAACTGGTGATGATGATGATGATGATGATGATGATGATGATAATTGATGATATTCACACTCTTTAAAGGTGCAGCATTTTTGCATTTAAAACCGTTTAAATTGTCACCCCATTTTTTCCTTATGAAATTAAATAACAACTAATGCAGAGCTTCCCAAATTTCTGAGGGAATTGACTCCTTGATGGGCTTATAAAGTTGTCATTGACCTCAACCAAAATTTTTAGGACAATTTATTATTATTATTGAATTATTGAATTAACTATGCTCCACCCATCCAACTGGGTTGCTCCAGCCACTTGGGGTGGTTTCCAACATAATAAAAACACAGCAAAACTTCAAACATTAAAAATTTCCTGAAGATGAAATATAGTCAAGAAATATCTGCATATAATCCATATTTATGATAGTCATCATGAATAAGAATGATAAAAAAGTTAAGAATGCTCTTCTCCTGTGGAATCATCCTATTAAATGCAGAAGTTCTTAACTGGCAAAGGAGATGCACTCTGTACATGCTCATTGTGCTTCATTTCTGAGGCTCATCATTCCTCATTAAACTTTTCACACACATACCTCACAAAGTCTCTTCCAACCATAGGCCATTTTGGATCCCCTTTCAACCCCTTGGGCTTCATTCACCCTCTGGGCAGGTCCAGGGGGTCAGTATCTACCACTTGGGGGAATGCTGATCTAGTGTAGCAACACAACGTCAGTTTCATAAGAAGGTTGGCAAAAAGGTATAGGATTGCCATTCAAGACACCTTGGAGCTAAGATCCTTAGGTTATTCTCTTGGCTTTGATGGATCATAACCACTAAGTCAAGCAGTGAAAATAGTTCTGATTTTCAAGGTGATGTAATTTTAGTTGGTCACTTGACTGCTGATTGCTGCAATCTACAAAATGGCTTACTTACTTGAACAGTCTTATCCTACTGTGCTTAGAGATGAAGAAATCTAATCCTTAAATTTGTGTGTGTGTGTGTAAAATCATGGTTTTGTTAACAAACTATGCACAGCCCACATCCAACCATTTTGGGCCTGCTAACAATGCCGTAAAACAGCAATTATAATAATATACTGTATTTTTCTTATAATGTGTTTTTTTTATGAAGCAAAATAAATAGATTAAGGTAAATAAGAGAGATATGTTCAGGGGCAATACATTCTCAATTTATTAACTAGTACCTGAACAAAATGCACTCCTCCACACACACACACACCCTGTGCCAAGTGAAAAGGGGCATTTATGAATTTTCAAGCAAGGTAATGAGTGCCAGATTTATTTCTTGATAAGTACCTGTGGATTTGGTTGTATTGCTTGTTAACAGATGCAAGTGGGCAATATAACTATTACATCAGGCAATAACAGAAGAAAGCCAGTCAGTTTCTAAGCAACAGCTCAGCATTGGCCCCTTGTCAACACAGCTCTAAGATTTCCTCCGATAGTGTAAAATGAAGAGAAGTTGGACAGCAATCTCTAATTTCCAGGAAAAGAACAAAGCATGAAACTGGTGATTTATAAAATCATATTTTTGGAGATTTCTTACAAAATCCATGAAGCTAAAATTGAAAACTGTCAAACATTTCACTTCAGGAGCTGCTGAAACTTTTCCTTTGTTCGGCAGTTAATCAGGCTGCTATATCGCTTAGCAATTTGCTTATTACAAAATAGTGGCTTAACACTAGAAGCTTGACTGCTCTTCCATCTTTGTGAACTTCACTTTCTTAAAAAAAAAGCAAAACAAAACAAAGCAAAACAAAACAAAGCTTCTGCATAAATACCAGTGCAGTAATTTTCCAATGTTGGTCCTTCAGAGAACTCTTTCACACTGACATTGCCTCCTAAGGAACGCCTTTAGGTCTGCTATGAAATGCTGCACTTTCCTGAGGATTCCAGGGCATATTCTTGAGGCTAGCATCACCCCAGTGTCACCCTTGAGGTCTTCTGCTCCTGTCTGTGAGATCCAGCCCCATTCATCATGAAGCGGTGAGAGGGCTTACCTCTTTCCCCCTAAAAAGTCTATAGAGCTGAAGGAGGACATTAGAAGAGTGACTCACTTTCCCACTTCCTCTTTAAGCTCTGTGTTCTTTTCAGGGCTCAGACTGGCAGCTGATCAGAATGCGGGTTCACCATCATGGTGAGCACGATTTGCGGTGGAGGCTAATCAAACCACTCCTGAGTCCAAAGGTGGGGGCATGAGTGGTCACTCCTGTTGCTGGGCAAATTCCGATGTTGCGATTTTGTTGGGTCAGCCCCCTGGGTTTAAAAGCAAAGGAAAGAGGTTTCTCTTTCTCTTTGGCTGCGTTTTCGGATCACCCACCCTCCGCTGTTTTTAGGCCTCTGTGTTGACATTGCTGTGACTTCAGTGCCGCTGATTCCATCTGGTTTTTCGCCTACTGCACAGCAAATAAGTCACAACTTGTAAGGTTGGCGGTTAGGCATTGGTTATTGGTTGTATTTGGGGTCTGTTGACTTCGTTGACCCTTGGGTTATGCCTGAGTTAGGGGAAATTCCAGTCAGGAATACAGGGGCTCTATGCAGTGTCCATATTCCCCATATCCCCGGTAGGGGACCAGCAACACGCATGAGCCCCTGGAAGCCTGAGGGGAGAGGGGAGAGCCTATTGGACCCGACTCCCTGTCTCTCCCTGTAGGGTTTCCCCTTGTGGACAAGGTGAGTTTATTTCTGTCCTTAGGTGACAGTTGGAGAACCAATGCCTACGCAATCACTCGCTGGTTTGATTTGTATTCAATAAAAGTTGTGGCCAAATTCATGCCAAAAACCATTAAACTAAAATTCTGTCTATGGTGTGAGTTATTTGAGGGGTGGTTTTGGGGACCTCCACACGCAAAGCAGAGGGGCAAAAAAGTAGAAGGGAAAGAGGAGCATGTAGTGCCTCACTTTCTTCCCAGCCTTTGCTCCTTTTCCCTCCCTAGACTCTCCCAGATTGCAAATGCAGACACTCCAAGTATAATGATAACAATGATTATTATTTATTATTTATACCCCGCCCATCTGGCTGGGTTTCCTCAGCTACTCTGGGCGGCTTCCAACAAAATATTAAAATACAATAGTCCTTCAGATATTAAAAGTTTCCCTAAACAGGGCTGCCTTCAGATGTCTTCTAAAACTGTGGTAGTTGTTTTTTTCCTTTGACATCTGGTAGGAGGGTGTTCGACAAGGCGGACGCCACTGCCTGGTTCCCTGTAACTTGGATTCTCGCAGTGAGGGAACCGCCAGAAGGCCCTCAGTGCTGGACCTCAGTGTCCCGGTAGAACGATGGTGGTGGAGATACTCCTTCAGGTATACTGAGCTGAGGCTGTTTAGGGCTTTAAAGGTCAGCACCAACACTTTGAATTGTGCTCAGAAATGTACTTAGCCAGTGTAGATCTTTCAAGACTGGTGTTATGTGGTCTGGGCGGCCGCTCCCAGTCACCAGTCTAGCTGCCGCATTCTGGATTAGTTGAAGTTTCCGGGTCACCTTCAAAGGTAGCCCCACGCAGAGCACATTGCAGTAGTTCAAGCGGGAGAGAACCAGAGCATGCACCACTCTGGCGAGACAGTCTGCAGGCAGGTAGGGTCTCTATCTGTGTACACATTTGAGAATGCCGGGGGGGGGGGCCTTCACCAACCTTCATTTCTGTCTCAAAGTACATAAAGCTTGTATAATAGGGACTGTTCTTTCAAAGCCATGTAGAGACCTTTTTTTATTCTCACAGCCCCTTTAAATCTAGTCCTGTTATCCCTTTAAATCTAGTCCTGTTTGTTTGTTTGTTTGTTTGTTTGTTTGTTTGTTTGTTTAAGGACATCCCTGGAATATTTTGGTGGTGGTTATATACCATTGGAGTGATTTTAGTTTTCTCTCTGTTTTATGTTGATTGTTTTAACCCTGTTTTATATGAATTGTATTTTATGGTTGTGTTGTTTTTATTATATGCTGTACATCATCCAGAGGACATTAGCTATTGAGCGACTAATAAATACAGTAAATAAATACATAAATAAACACTCAAGACACATAGCTCATTAGTGGTGCTTGCCGCTGCAACGCCACGCACCCATTTCATGGGTTCACTGAATACCCATTGGTCATATAAACATTGCTTTCTGTACTAATGTGACACACATTATACTGTTGGTTACAAATAATAAGAGACCCAAAGAGTAGGGGGACCAACACTTTTTGTTTTATTGTTCTGTTCAACTCAGAATGTTGACATTCTCTTTCACCTGCAAACAATAGTCAAATCAGCAGTATCAGTCAATGATTTTATTTGCTTTTACATATATGATGTTGTTGTTGTTGTTTAGTCGTTTAGTCGTGTCCGACTCTTCTCTGGTAGCAGTGAATAGGATACATAAATAACATAGACCAGTGGTCCCTTAGCCAATCAGATCCCTTTGGCAAACCCGCAAGCAGGACCTGAGCACAACAGCACTCTCCGCTCTTGCAGTTTCCAGCAACTGGCATTCAGAAGCACTCTGCAGGGGAGAAGAGAAAAATATGAATTTAAATGGAATGTAAAATTATAACCAACACTACCTAATAGCTAAAAGCATAAGCTGTCACTGTGAGGGATTGTGGAAGGCTGGAGACTCCGCAGAATGTTTGGTCCCAATGTCACTTGGTCCCAATGTCAGAGTACGATCTCAGCATTCCAGAAATGGGTGTTGGTGAGGCACTAGGGACTACTACTTCTTTCTTTGACAATCACTCGTAGCTGAGTAAGATTGTCTTCCATAAACATGGTTTTAACAATGGGTCCGTAAGTGACTGTGAAGGCCATTTCTGGATCCACATGTCCTTCCACAGTGGGGACATTGGTTTCCAGACGGGAGTTTATCACGGTGTGGATTTGCCAAGCGTGCCTTCCTCTTAGCACATTTCTCCCTTGCGTCCTGAGACTGAGTTTCTTCTAAGCCCATGGCACCTTTGGTAAAGGTTGTTCTCCAACTGGAGTGCTCGCAGGCCAGGGTTTCCCAGTTGTCAGTGTTTATACTACATTTTTTAAGATTTGCCTTTAGACAGTCTTAAAACCTCTTTTGTTGACCACCAGCTTTACGCTTTCCATTTTTAAGTTCGGAATAGAGTAGTTGCTTTGGAAGACGATCATCAGGCATCCGCACAACATGACCAGTCCAACGAAGTTGATGTTGAAAAATCATTGCTTCAACACTGGTGATCTTTGTTTCTTCCAGTACACTGATATTAGTTCGCCTGTCTTCCCAAGTGATGTGTAAAAATTTTCGGAGACACCGTTGATGGAATCTTTGGAGGAGTTGGAGATGGCGTTTATAAGTGGTCCATGTTTCACAAGCATATAGTAAGGTTGGTAGTACAATAGCTTTGTAAACAAGCACTTTGGTTTCCCTGCAAATGTCCCGGTTCTCAAACACTCTGCACTTCAATCGGGAGAAAGCCGCACTCGCAGAGCTCAGGCAATGCTGGATTTCGGCATCAATGTTGGCCCTTGTGGAAAGGTAATAGCCTAGGTAGGAGAAATGATCAACATTTTCCAACGTTACACCACTGAGTTGGATTTGTGGCACTGCAGAGGGGTTGTTTTGTACTTGTTGGTGCAGCACTTTGGTTTTTTGGATGTTGAGTGATAGGCCAAGCTTTTCGTAAGCTTCTGCAAAGATATTTAGGATGGTTTGTAGGTCATCCTCTGAGCGTGCACACAGACCAAACCACAGCAGCTGGGAGTTTGTGTTGCGAGAAGTGACGAAGGAGCAAGGCAATATTTGTTTCCTGGTGAAGAGGGAAGGGTATGGAGATCGATAGAAACTTTGCTAAGCCAGGGAGTGAACACAGCAAATGCTTTGACCTCTGTGATGAGTCAGCCCTCCCTAAACCAAGGTTGAGGCTGGAAGATATTGAGCTCTCTTGTGGATTGAAGAGATGCTGAATAGTATCTATAATGTCTTAGCAGAAAAGGAGGTCTTTCACGGTCACCTTTTTTTGTTGTTGTTGGCATCCATCTGTCTTGAGATGTTGTGGCTGCAGAGACCAGTAACTCATAACTTCCTCCCACATTGTTTTTGGTGTGGTGGCAACACCAAAGTGACCTCTCCAGGCAACAAGCCTGGGCAGTGTGTATGGAAGTCCTGGGCTGCCCAGATGACAAGACCTCCCTCTCGGCCTTGCTGATGTGGTCCAAAGGATAGCAAAACAATACGTCTGGCACCAGCTTGGCTGCAGGAGTTGCTGGAAGGAGGCCTATAAGGCACCATGCAACTGCCATAGGGACGCCACTAAGGAAGGCTTTACTCCTCAGCCTTTTCTTCTTCTGAAGATGTCTCACAAGACAGCGAGTACAGATTCTCTGGATGGAGAATTGCATCACAAAACTCGGAGAGAAGTGCGAATTTTGAAGTATAGGCTTGTTCCATTCCATCACTGTGCCATGAAATAGAACCCTGCATGCTATGTGGTTTCTGCAGCCACAGCAGGCGCTGCGATTCTCCAGTGGTTTGACTTTGGGCTCATATTATCCACATTACAGTGTGCCATGATCAGAGAGCATGATCCACCCAATTTTTCCTGAGGTTAAAATGAATTTTAGAGAAACATACACAACAAATACTTAATGCACCCTACTCCAAAGATGGAGTTATGTTTGTAAAATAAGTTCTAACGCCAATGCATTGGGGGAGCGGCGGGGAAATTACTGCCTCAGTAAGTATCAAGCAGGGGTTTACCTGGCTTCGAAAGTCTGATGTGCAGACTGTGTCCTTTGTACACATTACATCTTCAAATATTCGTTATATTAGAAACCCTGCATGCTTTGTAGATACAACCTAAGAGACTTGGCAAGGGGTAAAGATAAAGGACCACCATGTAAGCTTGTAAGCATCAGCTTTGCTATCATTGTCAGTTAATCAAAAGCCACTTGTTTTACTCCAAGCTATGCAAGGAATGCAAAGCAAGCTGGGAGACGGACACATTTACTGGCAAAGAGGTGCACAGCTGTTCAGGTGAAGAGGACGTCCACTGGTGTGCCACTTGTAAACCCATATGATCCCTGTAATAGGCCCAACGCCGTTGCTGAGCAGCTGCAATCTTTTCATTCTACCCCTTTTGCTGAATTCAGATAAAAGCACTTCAGTGTCAACAGATCTAATATCTCCCCCATCCTGGCCCACTTGAGAGGGTCAAATGACATTTCCCCACCAGGGAACAAAAAACAGAGGCTGGCTAGCTTGTGCTGATGGCATCGTGCCAAAAAGAATGGAAGGGAATCCTAAGTGGCTTGACAAGGGCTCTGATGCTGAAAGAGAAAGAGAGAGATGCTTATGGGCACAGAGGAATGGGGAGGGGGGGTTGTGATTAGGCAGTTGGTAATATTTTACACACAGGAAGTAACAGTTTGTGAATTTTAGGTTTTCCATAGCAGGGGTTTTCCATAGCAGCAAAAGAAAACTGCCACTAGCCTGTCCTAGGAAGCTGTGTAGATGTAAGAAGAGCCATGAGTGGTGGAAAACATACTATGCATGCAAGAGGTCCCTGGTGTTGCTCATCTGCCTGCAGGGCTTCCATAGAGGGGCTGGGGCTTCCAGGAACCACAGAGCTTCGATATCTTTCCTTTTGCAACAAAGGAAAGGGGAGGTGCTTGTTTTAGCCCAGGCATAGGCAAACTCGGCCCTCCAGATGTTTTGGGACTACAACTCCCATCATCCCTAGCTAACAGGACCAGTGGTCAGGGATGATGGGGATTGTAGTCCCAAAACATCTGGAGGGCCGACTTTGCCTATGCCTGTTTTAGCCTGTGCCCAGGCAGAGAGCTGGCACTGCAAGAGAAGTTGAAAGCAGGGGGAATACGCCTATACCAACAGGACCTAAACGTTAACTGAAAATGAATAGCATCTGGCGAAGTGACCTTGTGTGCCTCCAGACTGTCACTGTTTTGTGGGAGAGATTCGCGTGCATGCTGGATATTTAGGTTTGCACGGTATTTAGGCTTGCACGGTTAAAGCGAATGAAATCGGCCTGTCTCTTAGGTGTAGCCTATCTGCTTTTAAGAGAAAGAAGCTGACTTTTGCAGTTAGGAAAGTGGCTGGGAAATGCATTGAAAAGCATGGGGTTAGCAAATGAGAAACAAGGTAAACAACCCACAAGCAAATCAGAACAAATAAACAATAGAGACCAGGCATAGTCTAGCCCTTCTCTGAGCTGTGAGCAAGCAAATCTAGATGAATGCTCAATAAAAAGGAGGAGCCCCCTTACCACAGAAGAGGCATCAGCAAGGGGCACCTAGGCTGCAGTCCTCTACTCCTTTAGCTGGGAAACTGAACTCAACTGAACTCTGAGAGGCTCGCTTCTGAATGGACAGGCATAGTATAGGATTGCCTTTATGAAGTGAAGATAGAATGATAGGCACTGAATGTCCTTTGGTCACTCACCACTCCCCCCCCCTCCTCATCCCATGTCAACAAGCAGAAGTGAGGATGGAAAGAGACTCTGGCTGCACATATATCTTAGGGCAGCATAAATATGTATTGCAAATTTTAGGCTCAGCTATAATTAAATGCCATTTGTCAGCTCTGTGCTTGTTTTTCATCTCATTTGAGGGTCCCCCCCCCTTCTCTCTCTCTCTCTCTCTCTCTCTCTCTCTCTCTCTCTCTCTCTCTCTCTCTCTCTCTCTCATATGAATTAGCTAACAAATATGCCTCTTACTCTACCATAACAAATCATTCCTCAGAATGGTTGCCTCCAAGCAGCATGGAGGAAAGTGACTGGGGGAAGTGACCTTCTGCTGTGAAGTTGTCACATTCCAGCAGATTCCTGAGTGTCAATGACAGGCTGTGTAATAGGGACGCCTGTATTGGTGTGTTGTAGTCATGTTGCTAACTTGTTAATTTATTTAGCGCAGTGGTGCAGAGGAGAAGATCTGGAGAAAGAGCAGTGGCAGTGGGGAGAAGAAGAACATCAGCGATTAACAATGTAAATATTCTGTTTAAACCACACACACAAACACACAGAGACAAAAAATCCCACCCTTATCAACACCTCCTACATTTTGTCGCCACATCTATTTGCCTAAAAAAAAATGACTATGGTAAACAAATTGTACCCACGCCTCCCCCACCCATTTTTAATATAAAACTAGCAAATAGCTGCAGTATATGCTTTTGCATCATATTATAAAGCTGTAATCATTCTCTTTCCTAATGAGGCTAACGTGCAGCAGGAATCTTATTGTAACCAGCCCAGCCCACACCAAAATCAGTTTTCATGTGCTCTTTGAGGTCATCCGTGTCCACTGCAGACAAATCAAGATGAGATAAAATTAGCAGGGAATAGCAGGGTGGGTGGGTTTGGAGGAATCTGGATCAGAACCCTAGTAGGGAGTGGTGCAGTGGGAAACGACCCTTGGGGTCCCTTCCAACTCTATGATCTTATGACTAGGATTATCCAGACCTGGGGTCCATGCTTGCAATAAGCACAGTGAAAACTGAAGCTTTGAAAGTAAATTAATAGTTTGATGTGGATTAGGCTGTGATGCAATGCAAGTTAAAGTTCGTAATTGAGGCTTCTAGGCTGTAGTTTACAAACATAAGGAGAGAAAATAAGACTGATTAGGCATGCAACTTGAATAGCAATTTTGTGTGTTTTAGTCCTCAGTTTAGGGATTGTGATTTGGAGCTGAACATGGTGAAGACTGGGAACACAACTATGCCAGACATTATTTGCATTATAGGAGACAATGGTCCAATACTACCAATCAGCTTATGAAGCCCTATTCAGGAGTTATAAAAGTAAGCCTGCAGAGAGGGAGGATGCAGTGTGTAACAGCCCCACCCCATCTGAGATGTTTGCTGGAGGTAGGGGAGATCCACCTTAGCATATTATCCCATTGTGGGTGCAGAAACCCCTCTTGCCCTTGCAGACCCTCCAAGTGTCCCTATTTTCCAGGAATGTCCCTCACTTAAAGAAGCCCTGACTTCAGTCTACCAGGTCCTATGCAATGTCTAATCACCACACCTGGCCACTGATTTCCTTACTCGGGATAAAGGGAACCACAATTGGCAGGCAAATGCATCTATTACAATTAGGTGGCACTGTTTTCCTCCTAGCTCAGACACTTCACAAAGTGCTGGCAGAGCCCTCAAGGATCTCAGACAGAAATTCATATTCTGAGTCCATTTGACTCTACCTGTCAATACTACTGGGTAAACATTGAAAGATTAGGCTAACCCAGCCATTGCCAACTTGGTGTCCTTGAAATGCTTTGAACTACAAATCCCATCAGCCTCTAGCTGGCATAGCGGTCTGAAACATGTGGAGAACATGAGGTTGGTGAAGGTCGCGGCGAACCTATGAAGCCTAAGTTGGTTCTCAAGGGCTCTAGAGAAAGACTGGGATGCCACTAAGAGGCTACTACTGTTTCTTCTAGGTGGCTAGCATTAACTGTCATGGACCTGTGATATTTATTATTGATTAATTAAATTTCTATACTGCCCACCATCCAAGAATCACAGGGCAGTTCACAATATAAAAACACAAAATATATACCATAGTAACAAACAAACAAAACAATACCCCCCTCCACAGTTTAAAAGTGCACAGATTGTTTAATCAGCCAAAGGTGCCAGGAGAGCATTCCAGAAACTGGGAGCCACCACCGAAAAGACCCATTCTCACGTTGCTGCCCTCCAGACCTCTCGAGGTTGGAGCCACATGAAGAAGGGCCTCATATGATGATCACAGGGTCTGGGTCAGTTCTTATGGGGAGAGGCAATCCTTGAGGTATTGTAGTCCTGAGCCATTTCATGATTAAAATAAGTATGTGTGTGTTCTTGTTTTCATAAAGCAGTTGGTTACTGCTATCAAATTCATATTCACATTTTGGTAAAGGTGAGAGGTTGGCCTTGGGAAAGTAGAAAGCTGTCACATTCTGAATGACAAACTATGAGGCCCTTGCGGTCCCTTAGGTAGTACTAAAGATTTTTCAAAACACAACGTCAACACCCTTTCTCTTTATGGATTTTGCTATTCCAGCTGTACACATGCACACTTGCATAAAATAAGCTAGGAGTGTTAGGACCCACATCTACCTGAATTAAAGGTCCCCCACTGGAAAGATGAAAAACACACATTTTCATTTCATTTTGGATTAGCATGGCAAACAGCTGGATCTGTTCTTTCGACTGTAGCGTTTGGTTCCATTTGTTAGCTTTGTTGCTGATATTTCACCCCTCCTTTATTTACTTAACATAGTTTGACAAGGAATTCTCAGAGAGATAATATATCTCTATAAAAGACTGACTTGGGGAACATATCCTAAGGTTTCAAGAGGACAGAACCAATAACTTATGCTTTGACATTTCTGTCAGACACTAGTCTGGTAATGGCACTCAGTAGAGTTTGTGCTTCTATCCAACAACTTTTGTGGCAAAGATGATCCCACCCCGAAGCCCTGGAGGAAGAAAATTATAGGGCAAATCAGGGCAGCCTGAAGAAGTATGAACAAACTAATAAATATTATTGTTATAATAAACTACATTGTTAATCATATGCTTGGGTCTCCCCAGTGATATTAGTTTCTCTATGAAGGCCATAAAACTAGACAGACTTGGGTCTGATTTACATGTTGAGGGGAGGGGGTGGAATGCATGTTATAGCCCTCTGGCGATTGTGGTACTTCAAAATGCAGGTGGGAGTGCACATGTTTAAACACTCCTCCTGCACTTAAAATAGCCTATTTCCTTCACACGGGAAGCTAGTATGTTACAGAGCAAAGCTATACTTCTTCCTAAGTGATGCTAGGAGGGATTGTGGCTCAGTAGTAGAGCACCTGTTTTGCATCAGAAGGTCCCAGATTCAATCCTGGGTGTCTCCAGGTCTCATCTGAAACCCTGGAGAGCCACTGCTAGTAGAAACAAACATTGCTTAAAAATTCATTTCCAAGCCCAATTTAAGGTGTTTGTGGTAGTGTTTAAAGCTCTAAACGACTTAGGCCCCAAATATCTGAAAGAAAGCTCATACCAATGACAAAGTTAGTTGGTCTCTAAGGTGCTACTGGGAGGATTTTTTTAAAAAAAATCTTGTTCCTTCCCTACAGACCATCTTGGATGTGAAGATCAGCAGAGGGGGACATCTTGGCAGCTCCACCAGTAGGTTTGGGGGTGTGGGTGGGAAAGAGAGAGGAGGGGAGAGAATAGAGCATTCTTTGTGGCAGCCTCTACGTTATGGAATTCCATCTCTGTGGAGGTGGTTTATGTTTCATTGTATGTTGGAGACAAACCTCACCATCTTTACTCTTTACACTGCTTTCCCTTTACACACTCTAATTTTAGGACCCACTCTTGTGATTGTAATTTCTTTTTAAACTTTGATATTTGATATTGCTGTAACTCACCCTGGAACTTTCTGGTGGTGGGTGGGAAATACTAACAGTAAACAACAATAACGACAATACTGAGTTAGATGGACCAATGGTCTGACTCAGTATAAGTACCACATTTTTTCAGCCGGGAACTCACTGGTACTCAGTTCCAGCACCTCTTGGGTAGGCACTATTGCCGTTATAAGAGAACAAGGTTCATGGTGAGTTCCAGCACCTCTTTTTCAAGAAAAATAACACAGAATAAGAAGGCTGTTTCTTTTGTTCCTGGTTGTTGTTTTTAGCATAGTGTATTTTTAAAGAAGGACCATTCAGCCACTCAGCCCCCCTTCACCCATATTCAGAAGTCATACAGGCCCTGTAAATGAGTACTATGTGCTTTTTTATGAAGATGGTACTGAAGGAAATAATATTTGGTCGTGGGGGATCTTTATCTTTCTCACTTGTACAGATAAGAAGATGGTAATCTTTGTACCGGTAATTCCCTGGCACAATATATCCCAATTGCTGAGAGTACAATGTGATTAAAAAAAAAATAGCTAGGCAACTTCATGGGAGGTAAGCATGTTAAGCAGCTGTTTGTTTAGAAAGTCATAAAATATGTCCTATTGCCAACAGTGTCTGTGAATATTAGATTACTAGAAACTGGAAATTACTTACATGGCTCTGCAGAATCTCATACTGTGTTGCACTTCTTCCATATATCATGGTACTGTCTACTAGTAGAAATAGGAAAGTAGGCAAGATAGATAGTTGGTTGAGTCTGATCCAGTTGGTTTTATATGCCAATTTATGTTTTCTTTTCATTGTAAATAAAGTAATGGTTTTATGATGGATGGAGCAAATTGACATGCCTGTTCCATTCTATTCCTACCTTTTTCACTAATTCAGTGAGACTAGCAGTGGAAATCTTACCTAGGATTAGTTTACACTAGTCAGGATGGGTGCTAGGCAAAACTTTCCTTTTCTCCCAGGCCTTTGGCTGGTTAAACAATCTGTGCACTTTTAAACAGTGGAGGGGGGTATTCTTTAAATAGTCACATCTTGATCTTGCAATCCACTTCTTTTTGCGGTTTTCTTTCCTTTAAGGAAGAACTTCTCAAGCAGAGCGAACTCAAAGATACAGTGGCAGGCAGGAGTTAGGAAGGAGTTGACAACAATGTGATAAGAGAAAATAAAATGAAAATGTGTTATAGTTGGTACCTTACCCCAGTGAAATTGGCTAAGATTTATAAAAAATATTCAAACCTTTGTTGGAGATGTAAAGTAGAGGTGGGAACAATGTATCATATGTGGTGGGGGTGCAAGGTGATTAAACAATTCTGGACTAAGATACACAAAGAGCTGAAAAGAATATTTAAGGGCACAATTCTTGAGAAGCCAGGAGCATATCTGATGAGCTTAATAACTAATGATATTCCCAAAGACAAAAAGAACATATTCCTCTACAGGACAGCAGCGGCGAGACTACTAGTGGCAAAAATATTGGAAAACAGGAAAAATATCAGAAATATCAGAATGGAGAACCAAGATTTGTGAATTTATGGCAATGGCAAAATTAACGGCTTCAATTACAGGCAGCTCCAAGCAAAAAGTTAAGAGAGAGTGGGAGTGTGTAGAGACATATATGGAAAAATATGGAAATGGAAATAAATTTTAATATAATCATAAAAGGAAATACTCGCAAGGATACAAGATAATATTACAAGGGATAGAATCATTAAGTACCAATTGTTAACACAACAAGAAACAATAATATGAATACCAATAAGATCGCACATGGGTGAGGGGAAGTTGGCAGGGAGGGAGGGAAGTAGAAGGTGGTATCTGAAGAATTATTAAGAACCTTTAAGAACATGATATAAAAGCAAAATGAAAAATGTAATTGGAAACATGTTGATTGATTGTGGCTGTAAGCTTTTTATTTTCAAATAAAAATGAATAAAAAATAAATAAATAAAATTATTGAAAAGAGAATGAGACAATTATTCAGCTGCTACATATTGTTTCAGGTCCATTACTATGTCAAAAACAGTCCTATACGTTTGGCTTCTGATGAATGAAAACTTTGCCAAGGTGCACCCATATTATAGAACATTTCGTGCCTTTTAAAATCTCATGCTACCAAAATGCTAGGTTTATTACTACTGTATGATGCAGAGTATTCAGCACTGAAAAATGCAAAAGCCTGAGGATTTACTGATGAGAAAAATGATGAGCCCCACATTTGAAGGAAATGTACTACACTCTTGATTCCTTCTTATGTCCAGAAAGAGACCTGTTACTTAAAAGATCAAAAGACAGTGGAGGTCTAGGAGAGGCCATCCTCAACGGACTAGAGTAGCTTATACAAATAAAGTCAAAGAAACTAGGTCAGTTCTCTCTGAGGGGAAAAGGAGGGTTAAGGTTGGACCTCATATTATACAGCATTTATCAGAGGGAATAGGAAAGGAGAGTTGTCAGAAGACTTGCGTCAAATACAAGAACAAGGGGATGTGTACTAAAAGGGACATGAACTGAAGCCATGGAAGGGTCAATGAAAATTAAAAAAAAACTTACTGAAAGCAGGAAAGGTATCTCCCATACGAGCATAAAAAGAAGACGAATAATAAGGTTTAGTATAAACAGAAAGCTCACTAGAAGGACAGATCGTGAAGCTGAGGCTCCAATACTTTGGGCACCTCATGAGAAGAGAAGACTCCCTGGAAAAGACCCTGATGTTGGGAAAGATGGAGGGCACAAGGAGAAGGGGACGACAGAGGACGAGATGGTTGAACAGTGTTCTCAAAGCTACCAACATAAGTCTGACCAACCTGCGGGAGACAGTGGAAGACAGGAGTGCCTGGCGTGCTATGGTCCATGGGGTCACGAAGAGTCGGACACGACTGAACGAATAAACAACAACAACATAAACAGAAAGATGATGGGAAATATATACAATTAATAGTTATTTATGGACTCTGGCAAAACTGAAAAACATAACCTGATTTTATTTCTGGTTAAAACCCGTTGTCTATATCAAGGGTGAGGAAGCTTAAACCCGAGGGCTGAATGTGGCCCTCCCAGCCTCCCAATCCGGCCCTTGGGACTATTGCCAAGCAAAACCCCCTACTGCCTCTACATCAAGAATAGTGTGAAGGCTTTTGCCAGGGTGGAAAAGCTTGAACTCTTATCATGCCTCCTGCTTCCCTGGCAAAACGCAGCACTTGTTTCCCAAACTGAGGTTTATATACACGTGCATACACACACACACAGAGAGAGAGAGAGAGAGAGAGAGAGATCTGCAAGAATTATCAATATTTGCAGGTTTTGATTCTGTTTTTTTTTTAAAAAAAAGAAATACAAGAAAAGGAACGGGGTGGGGAGAAAAGCTCTGTGATGTTAAAATACATTTAAAATCCCCTTTACTTCTAAAAACATCTGAATGTTAACTACCGTTCCGTGCGACTACAAGTATGACATCTGCGACATACTGCTTTAAACTCAGATCACACCAATAGTTTCTTTGTTCTCTATATCTAGGATGCAAACTAGTCACAGGGAAAAGAATAGATTGATCTAACAGCCTGAGGCAATAAGAATTTAAAAGCAGAGATGATTCAACAAACTGCAGAATAAGGGGATTCTTTTTACATATTTTCTCATATTCTCTCAAAGGAAGAGGCCGTCACCTTGTCTCTGAAAGCATCCCATTTATTTAAGTGGATAGAAGCTCAAAAGATCACATTATTTCGTATCAATTCAGGATAAATACCATTTTCTCTGTTTTCTCCTCCCACTTTGACAATCAACGGTCTGACTTGGGATAAGGCAGATTATAATAAATAAGGCAATTTTTAGACCAGGCCCAAATTGCTTTATTTGTTGCAATCTGCATTATACCAAGTCAGATCATTGATCCAACCAGCCCACGATGATCATTTCCAGGGCTCTAAGCAGAGCAGCAGGTCTCTTAAGCACATTGTCAGGGCTGGCCTGTGGTGAACAGTCTGAGGTAGATGAAAACAGAAGGTCGGGTCAAAGAGCAAATTGGGACTGAAGGATATGCCAAGAAGGAGCCAGGAGCCAGGAGCCAGGTCTGAAAGACAGCTAAATGACTCAGAAACATGACAGAGTTGAAGCCCTCTTATTTTCCAGGAGGATCCAGTCATCAGCCTTGGTGTTGGCTACTCTGCCACACACCCTTCAGCAACACAGCACATAGGGCAGTGGCACACAAACCCCAAAAGTTCCCAGTTTAAGCCCAGCAGCCCCTAACACCAATGCTTCCAGCTTCAATGAGTTGGGGGCCACTCTTTCTGCCCCATGGCCTAGCAGACCCACCAGGTTCAGTGGGCACCTGCCACCACTGAAGGAGGCCACATGGCTCCTCTACCCGAAAGCCAATTGTTGATTTTTTTGGTTATGAATTTAATGTTGTGTTTCAGTCCTTTCCAGTAGGCTTTCAGCTGAATTCCCCAGGGTTCCATTATGACAAGAGCAATCATCAGTCACAAATGGATCAGTCTGTACCTCAGTTGGCCTTGGTGTATCAAGAAGCAGCTTCTTGCACAATATAGTACAACGATGGGCACATTATGGGTGTTTAATTGATACAGCGGTACTAAAAACACAACTGTCAATGACATTTTCTGCTTCTTCTCTAGGGTATTAATGCTATATGGGCCTCTCAATGCCATCATAGCTGAGCACTGTAGGGGGAAAAGATGACATTGTAGATCCGTTTTCAGGGAGAAAACAACCCATTCATATAAAGTTCATCAAATCAAATTGCTTTTGTCATCATGCATGCCCTTAATCAAACAACTTCAGGAAACGTGCTTATATATTTACAGCGGTTTTTGATGCTGTTTAAAAATGAATAAATCCTTCATTTTTGACAATTATCTTGAAGTTTTAAATGTCGCTGTGTTTACCATGATTTTACGCCATCCCAATGGCCTCAATAGTGCCTGTCCCCTGAGAGAAGGGACCAGAAGCCTACTCCCACAGGGGATCTTGAGGGTAAGACCCTGTGATTATAGTTGCTTTTTGCCCCTGCCTCCAATTTCCCTGGATGCGTGGCTCCTAACTACATCCCCTTGGCAAAGAAATTGAGGGGGTCTAGTCTTTGAATTCTCCGTTTTACTTGTAAAACGCAGTGTGTGATTACTGGGCGGGTTGGGGAAGGGCGGAGAGGAGAAAAAACTGGGTTGTTTCTGACTGAGGCGAGCAGAGGGCAGCTCAACCATTGCCATGAATCACAGGACCTACAAGTCCCTACTAGCATTGCCGCTAACTTCTCTGGATTCAGCTTCAGACTGTGAGGCCTCATCTGCCTAGAGGTCCTTTATTAAATTTTCTATATGAAAGCCATTTCATATATATATAAGTCCAACCATATCGTCAAAGTCCACTTTGTGTAGCTGACAGTGCATTGTGTTTTATTCCGCACGGTCCCTATTAGCTTCTTAAAGTCCCAAGCTCCTTGTAATGCTTTCTTTCACTTCCACATTAATGCAACAAGAATAGGAAGCCGAGACATGGCGTCAGATGTCCCCAAATTATAAAGCATTAGACAGCTCTGTATTTTACTCTGCGCTGCTCTGCGCCAAGTTATCAATGGCCCCAGAAAGTGGGCTAAAAATCTTCATGGCAATATCTGAGCATCCCACAGCTGGGCTTGACGGTATCAAAATGAAGGCTCTTAGAGTCAAGTGCAATAAGCAGTGAACAGGCCCCATGTAGGCTTGAAACGATAGATACTGTACATCATTGCAGCAGAAGCTTCACTGCCGATCTTGCATTTAAAAATAGATTGACATTTATCCAGGAGGCACACTTGTAATTTTGTAACTACAGCATTTTCTATTAAATTTGATAAGAGAAAGAAGATTGGATCTTGGTCAAATATCTGAGAATTCATCTCATAGCAGGGGAGACTCACTTGAGAGCAAAGGGAGAAAGCAACTGCAGGTTTAACAACACTCAGCTGCGGATTATACCTGGCCTTTAAAGACTTAAGGCTAGGCACCACCGGGATGTATTGACATGATCTACCACAACTTACACCAATGGATGAATGTCTTGAGATAAAGCTTCAGCTCTGTTGTGCCAGTGGCAAAAGGAAACGTAAAGGAATGGTTCTCTTGCTATGTCTTAAGCATTGCTCCCTTACAGGCAAGTAATGGCATCTTCTCAAAGCAATTTGCAAAGAAAACATAAAACAACAGAGGATGAAACATCAGAGTACAGTCATACCTTTGGTTATGGCTGCTTCAGGTAGTGCGTTGACAACCACCCCAAACCCAGAAGTCCTGGAATGGGTAAATTCTGGGTTTCAGTGCTCACACAGGCACAGAAGCGCTAAATTGTGCTTTACGCATGCGCAGAAGCGCTGAATTGTGACCCACGCATGCGCAGATGTGGCTCTGTGGGTTGCGAACGTGCCTCCCGCACAGATCATGTTTGCAACCTGAGCACCCATTCGTGGTGCGAAGCCCTTCTGAAATAAAATGATTTTAACCAGATGTCTGAAATGGTGCCTATCTGCTTTCTAATAGGAGAGAGATCATAGAATCTTAGAGTTGGAAGGGACCTCAAGGGTCATCTAGTCCAACCCCTTGCAATGCAGGAATCTCAGCTAAAGCATTGATGGCAGATGGCCATCCAATCTCTGTTTAAAAACCTCCAAGGAAGGAGAGTCCACCCCCTCTCGTGGGAGTCTGTTCCACTGCTGAGCAGCTCTTACTGTCAGAAAGTTTTTCCGAATGTTCAGTCGGAATCTCCTTTCTTGCAATTTGAAGCCATTGGTTCGAGTCCTACCCTCCAGAGCAGGAGAAAGCAAACTTGCTCCCTCTCCCATGTGACAGCCCTTAAGATATTTGAAGCGTAGTAATCCTTAGAGAACAAGGTGTGCTGACTATACTGAGCATCTTCTGGCACTGTAGACTGATGAGGTTAGGTAAAAGAAAGATCCAGGGGGCAAAGTTAGCAAGATATCCATTATCCGACTGTATCATCAGATTGCATGGTCCAACTAGGGCGGCCCAATTAGGGCAGGCTGAGGCAGAAAGAATTCTGCTCCTAGAGCTCTCTTCTTCATGGGCTGAATGCACTGGCGATTTAAGAAGGCCTGGTGTGGGTATGATGCACATTGTCAAAGGAGGCAGGGCTTGCTCATTTGACTCCCATGACTCAGCTCACACATTCTCCAGTGCATGAGAGGGATGTCATCTGAGCCTTCCCGTTGTGTCTCTTGATTTGTTGGTAGGACTAGACATTCCCCAATGTCTTAGCTCAGGCAGTAGGTTTCCTTCCATCAGGTAATAATAATAGTAATAATAATAATAATAATAATAATAATAATAATAATAATTTATTATTTAAACCCCGCCCATCTGGCTGGGTTTCCCCAGCCACTCTGGGCGGCTTCCAACAGAAAAATGAAATAAAATAATCTATTAAACATTAAAAGCCTCCCTAAACAGGGCTGCCTTCAGATGTCTTCAAAAAATCTGGTAGCTGTTTTTCTCTTTGACATCTGATGGGAGGGCGTTCCACAGGGCGGGTGCCACCACTGAGAAGGCCCTCTGCCTGGTTCCCTGCAACTTGGCTTCTTGCAACGAGGGAATCGCCAGAAGGCCCTCGGTACTGGACCTCAGTGTCCGGGCAGGTAGGAGAAGCTTGGCAGAGTGATGGGTTATCGGGGTCATGTTTGCAACCAGGTGGGCATACTCCTGTCAGGGCCATCTAAACAACGACAACACCAGGAACCCAAATCCCATTCAAATCCCATATAGCATTTTTTAAAAAGGGACAGAAGAAGACCCTCTCATGGAAACCACTGAAGACCAAATCCAGGTGTCATTGCCAGGTCTTCTGAACTTGTTGTTGTTGTTGATGATGATGATGATAATCTTTTATTTAAACTCTCAAACTTTAAACGCTATCATAAATGTTTCATGTTCAGTTAGTTTTCAATGAAGCGCCTGCTTTGCAAAGCACAGCAGGGGGAGGAGCAGGAAGAGGAAAGGAAGAAAGAGATTTCATACTCAGCTCTCACTGCTTGAATGAACCCCCTTGTTAGGCAGAGATCATCTTGGGTTTAGCCTCACTGGAGACGCAGCTGGATTTACACCCCTGCACTAAACAAAGTGATGTCCTGCATACCGTATTAAAATATTCCTAATCCAAATGAAAATTGTGAATTATTTGAAGTTGAGGACCTGGCAGAAGTACAAAGAAAGCAGATGAAAGCATGATGGGTGGTGACCTGGGCAGGATTAACTCCTGGTATGTGCACTGTTGAGAACAGGGAAAATGCAAGGGCACCCTGAGCCTGTAAGTAGTAGGAGGCAAAACCAACACAGAGACTGAAGAGCGGCAATAAGCAATGAGCATAAGTAGATGAATCAGACAGGCTGGGCTGATGCCGTTGAGTCATGAGATCTTCAGGCAAGTCGGCCAGTTTCTCTGGTCTGTGTAATGAGGGGACTCAGCCTGGACCAGCCCCCCTGTGGCAGAACGCCATAGTCATCTTCTCAGTCCAATGCAATTCCATCAATTCATTTCGTTTTGAACTAATATTAACAAGAATTCCTGGGCATCAGTGAGAAACTGCCGACTTTTCCTTATAGAGCAATAACACCCTGCTGCTGGGTTCTTACTTAGCTGAATGCTCGGAACAGTTGAGTGAAATAGTTGTTAATAAGCTTTTTAACCCTGACCTTTTAAAATCAATGATCTACCTATGGTTTTACTTTCTAAGAAGGGGGTTCCATTTCCAAGTGATAAAACTATTCTCCACCCTTTGCAGTGTTATGATCTTTCTTGCCGATGCTGGATATATGAGCCCATCAAACCATTAGTAGGTATAAAAATGTATTACGGTATAGCAGTCATGGATACATTTGCTTTAGAGTCAATAAAAAGGAAACAATTTATAAAGAGATTTACACTCATTAGAGTATATCAATACACGGTTTCGCCCAACACTTCAGCAGTATTAAGGAAGCTGTTTCGTCATTATTACAAGAAGATCTGAGCATTCTCGTGAAGGGGCAACTCAGAGCAGAACACCCCATTGGCTAGACAGGGTATATTATTCATGCTGTGGGCATTATTCATGCTGTAAGAACTTTTGCTCAAAGAATTGCAGGAGTTATCCAAAGCAGAGATTTGGCTGAGTTCTAAAAACAATTGAAATGTATACAGTTTTTATGATTGTGGCAGGTACGAAAAATCTGCATAAATATTTGCTGGCTATACATAAATCTGCCATATTGGTGCTGCTAAAATTGGTCAACAGCAGAAGCTACTCTATCAGTCTTAATGGGGAGGGTCATAGCTCAGTAGTAGAGCAGCCATCTTGCATGCAGAATTTCCCAGGTTAAATCCTTGGCATCTCAAGGTAGGGCTGGGAAAAGTCACTACCTGAAACTCTGGAAAGCTGCTGCCAATCAGTAGACAATATTGGGCTAGGTGGACCAATGGCCTGGTTCAATATAAGGATGCTTTCTATATTCCTCATTTTGGGAAGTGTTTTGTTGATGCAGGCCATATCATGGAGAGTCTCCACACCTCTCAAAATGTGGTGTACAGGGCCTGGTCACCAAACATTGCTGCAAGAGATTTGAATCATAGAATTGTAGCACTTGGCGGAACCCCAAGTACAACCTCCCTGCAATGCTGGAATCTCAACTCGTGATTCCCCATCCAAGTTAAAACCATACCGGTTAGCTTTGCAAATGTGCTAGCAGTTTTATTGTTGCACCACAAGGATTATCATTGAGCATATGGAGGCCATTTTCAATGGCGTCCCCAATGTAAAATATCCGTGTGCGGATTAAGTCAGGCCAACAGTTTCAGTAAAGAAACTCGCATTAGACATTCGCTTTAGGCTTTTCAAAGTGAGACCGGATAAAATGCTAAGTACCATATAAACTGAAGAAGACCTTGTGGAAAGGGAGGGCACCACTTGAGTCAGTTCTCCTCCTCCTGGGTGATGTTGCTGTATGCAAAGGGGCCTCTTCAACATCCTTGTGTGACAAGCTGTCTTCTAATAAACTTGATGCATGGAATGGTTCTCTGGCATGCAAATACTCAGGCCCATCTGTTAGGGTGAAACAGTGCCCACTCAGAATGAGGCACACATATCAGGAGGGAATAGGGGAATGTTAGTTACATAAAAGCATAGGTTGAAGAGGACACAGAATGAAATTAAGGAACCTTAAGAAACCTCTCCTTCCTTCCAGCTTCCTAGCCTTGTCAAATTAGGAACATAAATATCACTAGTGGCTTATTCAACACCTGCTCTAGATCTACCAGTAGTTGCAAGTTCAGATCACAGTTTGTATGAAGTCTCTAAAGTTATCCCCCCTTATCAAACAAGAGAACTCTTTGCCATTTAGACTTCACTTAGCCTGAACATGGAATTATGTATCCAACTTAACATGTGCACCAGAGTACACACACACACACACACACACACACACACACACACACACACCTTATCTGGGTGCAACATCATGTCTGATGCTGGAGTATATTGTTGTGTTTATAAAAGAAAACATCCCAGATTTATATGGTAGCAGTTCAGTCCTTGGCATGTCTACTCAGACATAAATCCTTCCAAATTAAATTAGATTTACTCCCAGGAAAGTGTGTATAGGATTCCACCCAAGTTATACATAATTTCAATCTAGACTTGGTCATACTTAGAGTAAGAGCACTGAAATCAATTGTTGTTAGTCAGGAGTGATTACCAGTTTAAGTCCCTGGTAAATCTGGATCCAACCCTATATATTTCATGTTAATGGGCTTGGTAAGTATGCTTTCAAGGAAGCTTTGGATTGATAAGTATGTGTTTTGCAATGACTTCAAAATATTCCCAACTTTTCAATTGATCCAGAGTTCTCAGCTCATGAGTAACAGCCTACTGTTTGCTAAAGGCCTACAATAACAGAGAACCAAGAAAATAGGTGTGGCTATAGAGCCTCACATGAATGGTTGTTTTCACACTATACTTTTAAAGCACATTTCCCCCTCAAAGGATTATGGGCACTGTAGTTTACCCCTCACAGTTATAATTGCCAGGAACTCTTAACAAACTACCATGCCCAGAATTCTTTGAGGGTGAGTGGGCAGTGAAATATGCTTCAAATATGCTTTAAAGGTATACTGTGTGTACACAGCTAACAACAGAGAAACAAGGAACGTCAGAAAGACTTGGGGAAAGAATGGAGCATATATATAAGGCTGCTTGCTGTGTTCCTAAACATCAGAGCTTGTTCTAATCACTCTGATAAACGGATCAAGAGAAGAGGAGAATAAGAATCACCTCAGTTACACAAGGCACCATCTGCTTCATTCCCACAAAGGTCCTGTTCCTTCTCAAAGGGTCCCTTGGGGGCTTGAAAAGAAAGAAGATACCAGGAACCTAGGGGAAATCAGAATCAACACTAGGAATGACTGCACACTTGTCTGTCGCCACACTGTAGTGACTGTAGTAATTTTAAAGACGTTTCCTTACAAGAAACATGGGGATGGGAGTTGGGAGGTGATCCCTAGGGCTCGGTGTGAGTGGGTGGAGCCTGGCTGGCTGAGAAGGTTCCAGAAGGAAACTAGTATTTGTTGTAAAGTTACTTAATATAAACAGGGGCAGCTGAGTATTGCGGGTGAGAAGGGCCTCACCCAAAAAAACTGCAGCCCGGTCTCAGTCTAGCAGCAGAAACACCAGCTTCTACAGCACTAAGGTAATTATGGAGCTTTTACTACCCCCATTCCAGCCTCCAAATCCATGGGAATGTTGCAGAAAACGGGAGAAAATTCAGGAAAAGATTTGAACTCTGAGAGCTGCAGGGACTGGGGGTTCCGGTTTCCGCCTGCAGGAATGGCGGACCTGTTTTCCATCTCTCTGACCTTCGTGAGGAATTTGGCGGTTGCTAGGGGAGTAAATGGCAACCCCCTACCCTCTCCGGGGGTTACGGAGAGGGGCCGCTGGCCCGCGATGCCCCCAGACCCACTCCGACTGTTTTTGGAGTGGGGGGAGCTTGGGCTGAGCACTTACGACGGCCAGGACTCCCGGACGCTAATCTGCATGGCGGGGATTTCCATGGTTAAAGAAGATAATTAGGCTTAAATCTATGGACATACTTCAGAAGGAGGGGAGGAAGCGCTGTTTACTGCTGAGAATTTTATGCTGCTGAGCGAGAGGAGTCAAAGAATGTACGGCATCTGGAAGAAGGATTGATGGGGACGGAGCGATAAGGGAAGCAAGTTTTTATTTTTTCTTCATATTGTTGCCTCGTATCTTCCCGGACGCGATGTCCTGGCTTGTTTGGAGTGAAAGAGAAGCAAAAGACTGTGTGAGTTGAACTTTATAGCTGTTGTTACTGAGCATATTTCTTAAAGATGTGAAGTTGCCGATGAGAAAAGCCCCCCCCTAGTCAGACGGAAGGAGTTCTGGACGCGTTCGGAGGATTTATGAGCTGTGACGCACTTTAAATTGGAGCAGCGACCTGAAGCTAAGTTCAGCTATAGGGCAAGGAGATCCATTAATTTACCAAGAGTTCATGGTTGGATGTTTGGGTCTCCTGCCTGAAAAAGCTGTAAATTCTATAAAGATAAATAAATCGTAAATCTTCATGGCTATGAGAGAAAATGAAAGTGATTTGAGCCTTTTAAGATGGCGCTGCTACTCCGTCGCAACAGGGAGCTCCACTAAGAAGATTTATGGGGAGGCTGGACTGATTAACTCACACAGGAGAAAGAACATCTGTGAAACTTCGTTTGACATTTATCTCAGCAGCTGGAACAATCGGATGAAAGTGGAAAACATCTAGGTGACTGTAAGGGGAAGATTTGGAATATTATGAGCTTGGAGGACGATTTGAACTTTAGAAATAAGACGGCAGTGGACAGTTGCGAGGAATTCCCAATTTCTTGAAGCATGGGAACCCAAAAATAAATTATTTAGATGATTTGGCATAACATTCGGTTTGATTGATATATATATGTGTATAATTTGAAATATTGAATGTGATATAATTGGTTTTAATTGGAAAATTAATAAAAATATTTTTTTTAAAAAAAAAGAGAGCTGCAGGGACTGAAGGGAAACCCGAGAAAATAAAAACAATACTGTTGCATTTGGTGGGAGAGTAAGCATTGAAGGTTTACTATAACTTCTGGTTTGCAGGAGAAGAAGACATGAAGTTCAGTGCAGTCATGTCAAAAACCGAGTAGTTTTGTTTACCCCCCTCCCCCCAAGAGAGAGTCTGATAGATCCTTTACAGGCATTCAGGGAATGGGTGAAAGTAAAGCATAATACACTCCAGAGCTAAGAACCATTGGGCCTTTGGGAGTCTCTGATCAGAAACAGGATTACTGTATTGGTGGTATTAGGGAGAACGCAATATGAGAAAGGCTGCCGTGTGGAGAACATCTCGCACTTGAAAGCTCGAGACATGTAGAACAGGCATCCCCAAACTTCGGCCCTCCAGATGTTTTGGACTACAATTCCCATCTTCCCCGACCACTGGTCCTGTTAGCTAGGGATCATGGGAGTTGTAGGCCAAAACATCTGGAGGGCCACAGTTTGGGGATGCCTGATGTAGAACCACAGAGAAGGCGAGGGCCTAAGCAGAAGAACTGAGGTCAGCTGTCCATGCCCTAAGCAAGCAGGAAATGAAATGAAAGAGTGCAGCAGCTTCTTAATAAAGCTCCTGAGGTGAAAAATAGGCTTGCTGTGGTCAGAAACAGTGTGCTGCGCCTGGGAAGGGCTGCTGCAAGCGAAACCACTTTGCAAAACATTGCTGGTCACAAGTGCTGAAACCCCGTTGTGCGGATGCAGCTGAGAATGCATGATTATCAGGGTGGGAATATTGCATGTTTTAATGCTCCTATATATTGCCTCGGCTGGTTCCTAGCTCAGGTGCAATTCTGGTATCTCCACTGCAGGATGTGCCATGTATATAATAGGACAGGGTAAGAAGAACACAAGAGCATAAAAAGAGCCCCACCAAATTAAAGGTTTCTCTGGCCCAGCGTTCTGTTCTTACAGGGATCACCCACAAGCAGGACATGAATCACAGCAGCAAAAGAGAATATGAAAGGAGATGAGGTTATTAATTGCAGCTGCAGAGCCTCTGTTAAGTGCAGGAGCCCTCCATTTCTTCTTGTGGGGAGGGGAGTCTTCAGATTGCAAGTCTAAGCCCTTTCAGTTTAGAACAGGGCAGCCTATTTGTGAGAGAGGGTGGGGAAGAGAGCCTTGAAGAGACTGTGAGGCTGTTCCCGCTTGCATTCTTAATTTGCTAACCTCGGGAATCCTGAAGGAGTAAATACAAAAGAACTCAGATTTTGGGGGTGGTGAGAGAGTGGATCAGAGCAGGGCAAAATTAATTACTACCGCACCCTAACTTTTCAACACAAATGTTTACCGCTAAGCATGACATTTGTGTTTCAGCTCATCTAAACTAGGAAACATTTCCATCAGCGGAGCTGGGAGGGGGGAGCGTTCCTTGATCTGTGTGCTTGTGAGAGAAGGAGCAGCAGATGTTGAAGCAAAGCACAGACACCCCTGCCAAGGCTTGCTAAGGATGGGAGTTTATCTAATGTGTAAACAACCACCTGCTGCAAATGAAAAATTGCTCCCCCAGCCACCTGATTAAGACAAACATAACGACGGAGCGAAGCTGAGAGGCAGCTTGATTGGTAATTTCATCAAGACTTCTGAACTGAACATTTATCTAGAAGCAGAACAGTGGGACACGCGCTTGGGAAACCTTTTTCTCCCCCCCCCCACCTGCTTTTTCGCTCAAGGAATAGCTTGGTGAAGTGACATTTAAGAGACAAAACTTGGAAAGGATTTGAATAGCAAACATAAACATGTTATGAGTTGGGGGCATGGAGTGCCAGACCCCTCTAATCCCCTGGATCCAGGGGGTGTTAAAATCTAATCAAACCTTCTAATTCCTGGAGCCAGCACAGGTTTGGTCACTGGAATAGCCAGGCCAGTCTAGAAATTGCTCACTAAAGATGAGACATTAAGGGAACAAAGGGAGTGACTCTGTGCCAGAGGGTGAATGGGCCGCCCTCCCTCAACTGTCTCTTACTTAGGGAGGTAGCTGTGTTGGTCTGACGCAGTCGAAATAAATGAAAAAATAAAAAAAATGTCCAATAGCACCTTAGAGACCAACTCTTCTGGGTACTGTACAGTATAAGCTTTTGTGTGCATGCACACTTCTTCAGAAGTTGTCTCTAAGGTAGGGTGGGTCATAAAAAACTTTTTTTGGAAAATGTTTCCTCCCTTGATCTTATACCAGGCGTATGGTATAAACATAGTCAAATTTCAAATTTGGGACAAATCGGTTAATATTTAGACCCTGCTCCTACAGATTGAAATTTTGCCTCACTACGAGTGATGAAAACATAGGAATTTGACTCATTTATTCTCAGTATGTTAAATTGTGAACTAATAAACATAAATTTTAGGTTTTATGTAGAGCAATAATAGTTGCATAGTATTATTTTCTGCAATATTTATTTATTTAAGATAAAACATGTTGATAATTTACATGAAAAACCAATGGTTTTGAATAAATTATATGGAACAATTAAGCAAACAGTGTACTGTTTATACCTGTTTATACAATTTATACCTGAGTAATTAAGTATAATGTGATGTTTTGATGCAACACATAATATCTGTAGGAGCAGGGTCTAAATATTAGTCAAATTTCAAATTTGGGACAAATTGGTTATGTTTATACCATACGCCTGATATAAGATCAAGGGAGGAAACATTTTCCAAAAAAAGTTTTTTATGACCCACCCTACTCTAAGGTGCTACTGGAGAATTTTTTTAACTGTCTCTTACTTTGAAAGTCAAAAGGTCAGAGTAGGAAGCTGAGTTGTGTGAGCTAAAAGCTCCACGCAAAAACTGCAGGCTGGAATGGCAGAGACAGAACTATACCTGATTTCTGTTGGAATCCAAGGCTGAAGCCAAATAAATGTGTGTGCGCGCTCACAAACATTTTTAAAAAACAAAAAACAGGTTATTAGAAAAGTCAAGAGGCCAAGACAGTGATGAAACAAAACATGTTTCTGATGTCAGTAAGGGATCAAAAATATCTATCTGGAGACTATCATAGCAGGGCCCAGGGTGGTTCAGTCCCTGTACACTCATGGCAGCCTGCAGGGAACTTTACATGAAAGTTGCCTCCATAGCATTATGGATAGGCAATTTTCAGCACGATCTGCCACGCATCTGGAATACATCAGAATGCCCATTCATATCCAGACGTAGATGGAAACACGCGTTGTAGTGTGGAGCCTACTTATAATTGTTAAATAGTGGGTTGACATAGCAGACAACACAGCAATCTCTCCCAAGCAGTTCTTTATTTGGAAGCTGGAACAGAACTGAACTGCATTGCTGAGCCGGCCTGCTTTTATAGAGGCTGGCTCAAACAATGTAGCAAACATAATTCAAAGTTCCCTCCTAAAGTTCCCACCTAAAACAACTGCCAAGGACCTGAGGGAAAACTATATACACTAATACATAATACCCCTCCCCACCGAGATAAGGCATTGTTGTTGTTGTTTAGTCGTTTAGTCGTGTCCGTCTCTTCGTGACCCCATGGACCATAGCACGCCAGGCACTCCTGTCTTGCACTGCCTCCCGCAGTTTGGTCAAACTCATGTTCGTAGCTTCAAGAACACTGTCCAACCATCTCGTCCTCTGTCGTTCCCTTCTCCTAGTGCCCTCAATCTTTCCCAACATCAGGGTCTTTTCCAAGGATTCTTCTCTTCTCATGAGGTGGCCAAAGTATTGGAGCCTCAGCTTCACCTAAAGGCATTAGTTACATTCATAATGGTTTCAATTAGGTACAAGAGCATAACGGTTTCAAGGTACATAGCTTCTATTTACAATGCAACATTTTGAATGCCATTACTAACATAGTCCCTTAAGTAGGATGGCCGCTTGGTGACCCTGGTGGAACGCCGAGGACCAGTCCAGGGAGTCTGCCGATTCCCGTTGAGACTGTGGTGCCACCGATGGTGGCGGTGAGTCCAAGTTTCCTGTCTCCATGACTGCCGAAGGAACCGCCACGTGTGGACTCGGCGGACGGTCAGGCACAGCAGTGGCCCTAGACTCTGGAGGGCCGTGCTGAACCTCTGACATGGCTTGGTTAGGATCCACGTCCGCAGCTTGTGAGGGAGGTGTAGGTTGAGCCTCGCCTTCCGTTAGTGTTTGCTCCAGAGCTGGGGGTGCAGTTGGGGGCACTGTGGCAGTGTCCAAATTCCCAACCCTGCGCCTCAGCTGGTCAATGTGTCGGCGCCATAAGCATCTGTCTTCGAGTGCCACCTGCTTTGAGCGAGGCCCACTGACTCCCACTACTGTGGCCAACACCCAAGGAATGTCTCCCACAAAGTTCCGGGCAAAAACCCGATCCCCCGGAATGGAAGACTGTGGTGCATTGGCACAGCTCAGGGGTTCGGCCACACCAGCCCGGGTGTAGTTGATCAAGTGGAGATTGAAGGCGGCAGCCCATCAGCAGTTCGGCCGGACTCCGCCCCCCGTGGCTGCATGAGGGGTGATGTGCTGCACGAGCAAGTACTCGGTGACCCGCTAATGCCAGTCTCCCTGGTTCAGGCGCACAAGCGCCTCTTTTGCCAATTCTTTCCGCCTGCCCATTGCTGGTGGGGTGAAATAATGCTGTCAGCGCATGTTGGATGCCCAGCCCCAGGAGGTACCGCTCAAATGTTCCCGAAGTGAACTGAGGTTCATTGTCCGAGACGAGGACATCAGGACACCCATGCATTGCAAACAGTTCTCGCAGCACTCAGATGACGGCCTCTGTAGTGGTGGAGGACATCAGGGCCACCTTCAACCATTTGGAATAAGAGTCCACCACTACCATAAAGGGCCGACCGTGAAAAGGGCCGGCAAGGTCGATGTGCACCCTTGACCAGGGTGCCTTGGGCATCTCACAGGTGTGTCCTTTGGCTGCCGGTGGTGCAAGTCTCGACTCCTGGCACGCTTGACAGGCGGCAACCCAAGAGGTGATGGCACCGTCCATGTTCGGCCACCAGACGTAACACTGGGCCAACGCCTTCATTTTGATGATTCCTGGGTGGCTGATGTGCAGGGCCTCGAGGACGTGCTGGCGGAGTCTTTGAGGAATCACGACTCGGTCTCCCCACAGTAGACGGCCGTGATGAGCCGAGAGCTCGTGTTGTCTGGTTGCAAACGGTCGGAGTTCTGAAGCGAAAGGCCCTTGTGGCCATCCCCTCCACACCCAGTTGAGCACATGGCTGATGGTCCGGTCCTGGGCAGATGCAGAGGCCACACCAGCAGCCGAAACTAGTGCTGCTGGAAGGTTCTAAATCAGAAGGAGCAATGAAGCAGGAGCCGGGTCTTCCACAAGTGTTGGAAGAGGGCAGCAACTAAGGGCATCAGCGTGGCCCAGTGATTTCCCCAGCCGGTGCATGAGTTGGTAGCGGTAGGCTGCCAGAAACACAGTCCATCGCAGCATGCGTGGCGAGATGACCAGTGGAGTTGGCCTGTCACCAGCGAGGAGGCCCAGGAGTGGCTTGTGGTCGGTGATGAGATCAAATGTTCTGCCGAAGAGATATTTGTGGAACCTCTTCACTCCTGCCACAAGCGCCAATGCCTCCTTGTCGAGCTGGCTGTAATTCTGTTCGGCCGGAGCTAGTGTTCTGGAAAAATAGGTGAGCGGAGCTTCCCTGCCGTCCAGGAAACGGTGACTGAGGACGGCGCTGATGCCAAAAGGTGAGGCGTTTCAGGCGAGGACCAGTGGCCTGGCTTCACTGTACTGTACCAGCACACTGTCCAATGAAAGGAGAGTCTTGACCGCGTTGAAGGCCGCTGTCTCCCGATGACCCCAGGACCAGGGGGCAGAGCCGAAGCGCAACGGGTGCTGCTTGCCACGGCTTGTCGCCGCCTGCTTGGCAAGCCCCGGGGAACCAGCTGTAGCGCGGAAAGGCGGCAAAGGAAGATCAGCTGTCATCTTGCGAGTTCTCGCGCAACGCAAAACGCTTTCGTATTGCGAGTTTTTTGTTGCGCGAGGCATTCATCTTGCGAGGTACCATTGTATTTGGAAGCTGGAACAGAACTGAACTGCATTGCTGAGCCGGCCTGCTTTTATAGAGGCTGGCTCAAACAATGTATCAAACATAATTCAAAATTCCCTCCTAAAGTTCCCTTCTAAAACAACTTCCAAGTACCTGAGGGAAAACTATATAAACTAATACATAACAATAATGACAGATTATTTCAAAGTCTGTATGCACATCCGACTTTAAAATTAACACTTGCAGTTCCCAATACACGTGTAGAATTCTGCTTCCCTGCACAGTTCATGTTCTCTGGAGCAGGGTTTGGGTGTGTAAATTACTTTGCAGTGCCAATCCTCCTTAGGATTGTAACCCGTTTTTTATAGATCATGAGCTGAACAGCAGGTTGAACTAATATGTTCAAAGCTCAAATCCATTATTGTACTCTACCCACTGGACCTCAAAGAGCCTTGAGCAGGTTTATTTGAAGGGGTAATGATGGTTTCTGCCTCAAGCCCTTACAGAGTTAGGCTCTCATACACCACAAATCCTGTAGAACATTTGTCAGTGCACTGCAAGTACAAGAAGTGAGAGCAAGGGCAGGGAACAGTAGGCAAATAAAGATCAATACCAGAATAACCAAGATCAATAGTTACAGCAAAACTCACTTTTTAATAATTTGCTCAAAAGTATGTGTTCTGTATGATTTGGCAGGCAAGAAAAGATGGGCTTTTGAGAAGAGTTCTGCAATACAACCTCTGCCTGTGCTGTATATTTTGTTCAAACAATTGTCTGGATGTGGTAGTTCTCTGTTACATCTGCTGGGCAAGGGATTTTGTCTTGCAAGCATAAAACCCCTATTTCAGTGTAGGCATTTTGCTTATTTGTTTGTTATTTGTTTATTTAACAAAATATACTGCTTGATTGTGACAAAACCTCCGTGCAGCTTATAAGTAATATTAAAATTATCAATAAAAGCAGTTTAAAAAAGGATTTTTTTTTTAAAAAAAAAACCAAAGCAAGCATTTTAATTAAAATTAAAAAGAGATGTAAGACATGTGCCTGGATAGGCTTGCCTAAACAAAAATGTTTTAAGCAGATGCCAAAAATAATACAGCAAAGGAACCTGTCAGTAGGCCAGGGGTTCCAAAGTCTAGGTGCTGCCACACTAAAATAATGATGTCTTACATGGCGTGAGCACTGTGTGGCACCTGTAACACTGCCAGTTTTGCAGATCAAAGAGGTCAAGTGGACACATATGGGGTAAACGGAACCCACAAATAAACTGACCGCAAGCTGTTAAGGGGTTTGTATACCAACACTTTGAACTTGGTCTGGTAACAATTCGCCAAATCATGCAGAGCTCTGAGCAGAGGTGTTGTATCCTGACAGGGTCTTGCTCTTTTGCAGTAATCCAGTCTTGAAGTAGCCGATGCCTGAACTATTGTGGCCAAGGTCCTCTGCTCCAGGAAAGCTTGTACCTGTCGAAGCTGGTAAATGTTTAAGTACAACGTACTTATATTTGGTTGGGCCATAGTGATGGGAAGGTGGAAAACAAAGTGGAGGAGTGAAATAAAGCAACCGGGGATCATAGCTTCCTGAGTTAGTGTTAGGATGTACGTAAAGTAGCAGCATACTCGGAGGGAATAAGGGATGGGAGACTGATCCAGAAAACCCCATAAGCCTTTGGGATATAGATACCAATGGAAATCAAATTTCTGCTGAACACAAAGCTTAGTGCATAAAAATTAATCAAGTACTACAATGACTCGCTTTATTCATAATACTTAATGGTCATGTAATAGGCATTTTTATTCAGCAGTTAAAGTTCATAAGTGCAGGTTTTACATGTAGAAAGGTATTATGCTGATGGTTTAATTACACACCTTTTTGCACACCAAAAGGAAATGGATTCTGCAGCTTTCATAATTAAAGAAGGACTTTGGAGGGGAAATGAACTTTACAGTAAGCAGCCCATCACCTGATTTTTATCATGTGTTTTTGTTTTGCGTCGAGCAATTCAAAACCTCATTCTACAAATGTTAAAGCCATAAACGGGAGCCAGGAAGCGCCAGGGGGGTGGTTTGATTGTGATAGCCATTCCAACTGTATTTTTAAGACTTTACAAAGCAACCATAAACATGTAGCATGGGTCTCATGCATGATCAGATGGATTCCCAAAGAATTATGTATGCTAGGATTGGGCCTGCCTTTACTCTGAAAGTGGGTGGGCAAAAATGAGCTGGGGAGAAATTAACTGGGCATTTCATGCATAAGATCATTCCAATTAAAATATTAAGCAGCCTATATTATAGCAGGGCTACTCAAAGGTCTGGAAAATGTCCCACACTTCTACAGAAGGCTGAGAGGAAGCCTGTCTAATACCCTGGTTGGGGAACTAGAGAAGAATGGCAGAGAAGAACAGAAGAGTATACCAGGAAACTCCAGATACAACAAAGTCTAGTGCCACCTAGTGACTAGACTTTAGAATCACACTATCCACACATCTGTCCCATTTTATTTAAAGAAGCAACAAATAATCAGCCCTGTTGAAACATATATTATTTCAAGATAGAATCCATCTCAGAAGCTTCCAAATAATTTCGCCTGAGAGAGGGTTCATCAGGTTGGCATCTGTCTGCCTCAGGGGTGCACCTCCGGGCGTGCACCGGGATGGAAGAGTGCACCTCTGGGAGTGAAGACAAACGGTTGGAGAGCTACAGTGCCTGCTGTGGCTGTAGAGAAATGTTTTGTTGCACATGTGGCAGATGAAGGTGTCCAGTTGTGCTGATACAGATGCACCACAGTGTTTCATCTATTATGTGCCCATCGGAGTAATAACATTTTTGTCTGCCTTGCAAGATGGCTCAGGCAGGTTGGCTCGGGTGGTAGATGGACTTGGGTTCTCAGGTGCTATTTGGACATTTGTACCTTTTCAGGAGTAGGAAGAAGAAGTTGCCAGCTTTTGTTAAGTATTCCATGTTAGCTCTCAACAAAGTATATGGGTGTTTTGTGTCAAATTGTTAGAGCTCCAAAGAAAGGTGTGTGCCTGAATGTGGATGTCTAGAATACAGAAGTTTACTGCTACCATTGGGACATCCCTGCTTCTTAATGACGCTACCTAATACTGAGTCATAGGGACGCGGCTGGCGCTGTGGTCTAAACCACAGAGCCTAGGGCTTGCCTATTGAAAGGTCGGCGGTTCGATTCCCCACGACGGGGTGAGCTCCCGTTGTTCGGTCCCAGCTCCTGCCAACCTAGCAGTTCAAAAGCACGTAAAAGTGCAAGTAGATAAATAGGTACCGCTCCAGCGGCAAGGTAAACAGCATTTCAGCACGCTGATCTGGTTTTGCCAAAAGCAGCTTAGTCATGCTGGCCACATGACCCGGAAAAACTGTCTGCGGACAAACGTCAGCTCCCTCAGCCAGTAAAGCGAGATGAGCACTGCAACCCCAGAGTCGTTCACGACTGGACTTAACTGTCAGGGGTCACTTTACCTTAAAAATAAAATACTGTACTGAGTCAGGCCTTTGATTTATTTAGCACAATATAGCCTCCCAGTATGAACATACCCGGATGCTTAGGTCTTCTTCTGAGGCCCTTCTTCAGGTCACCCTCCGAGAATGGTGACAAGGGAGAGAGCTTCCCGTCTGTGGAATGCTCTCCCCAGTGATGTACACATAACACTTTCAATGAAATCTTTTTGGTGCCATTTAAATACTTATATTTGCTCCCAGGCCTTTGAGACTAAGGTAATATTTTGTTTCTAGTGTGCTGCCCAAGCTTCCTGTGGCTGTTACGGTGGTTGGTTTTTTTTTTGTTTTTATATGATATTTTTATATTTATGTTTTAAATTATTATTGATTGAGTTTCTATATTGTGGATGAGGCACATGAGGAAGAAATGTGTTGTAAGTTGCTTAGAGACCTCCAGGTAGCAAGAAACTAACAAGTCTATATAGTAGTAGTAGTAGTAGTAGTAGTAGTAATTAATTGCCCCACAGAGACCTTTTGGCGGGGTTCGTAGGAGGAATTATGAGCTAAGAGTATGGAATCTGATCCTGGAGAATGACCCAGTGGCTTGGGAGCTGCAGATTGGAATTCTGCATGCTTAGAATCCAAGAAATGGATCCATAAGCAGAAGCCAGGATAGTAGTAGAAATATTATTATTATTATTATTATTATTATTATTATTATTATTATTATTATTATTAAATTAATAACCAGGCCTTTTTCCATCTGGAACTTGGAGGAACTCAGTTTCAACACCTCTCAATTGGCCGCCATTGCCATTCTAAGAGAACAAGAGAGGTGTTCGTGGTTAGTCCTGGCCCCTCCTTTCAAGAAAAATAGCGCTGCTTATAACTGGAGAGCTTCGATCACTTTTCATCTGAGAAAAGTTTTTGAGAACCATTGAGCCTGAGGATTCCCCAACCCTGGTAAACTTTGTTAGAAGTATTTTCCAATTTTTATTAGTGGTTTTATTGCAGTGTTATCTGCTCCTGTTAGTCGGAAAAATAGCTTTAAATATTGAAGTGGTAATTAATGAATCTTTTATGTTGCAAATCAAACATTTTCATCTAAGCAGTAGCAGAGAAAGAAAAGAGGATTTAAAATATAATTGTTTCTGTAGCTTCCCTTCCTGGGTTGAATGCTTTTTACCCTTTGTTATTTCATTGGCATTTTTTTTTGGCTTTATTTTATCTCTGGTGCACTACCTCTTATCACTAGGTATTTGTTGCCTTCCTTCTCCCTGCCCCCCCCCCCCCGCCTGCCCCGGTTCAATATTTCTTACTCTGCCTTCGCCAGAGACATTCCTAAGTAGATGGAAAGTCTCTGAATGTGGAATTTTCGCATGAGTGCAAAATAATAAAAAGCATGTGTGTATTAAAAAGAGATCAGCTTAATGGGAAATGAGCACTGGGTTCCATTAATATTCTATTACAGTGAAAATCATATTTAATAAATTTTCTCCAGATTTTTTTTTACTGTATTTTTCTCTGTTGCCCGCCAATCTAAAGAAAACATTGTACATGATACATTTGATTTATGTTGAGTAAATAACCTGTGCCACTCCGCTTAGGGGAGAAGGGAGAAAGTTTCTTTAAAAAAATTAGCATAGAAGTCTTCAAATGCATTCCAGACGATAATAGGAGGTTAATTTCCACATGCAGAAGTGATGTGTTTTGTGAAGCAAAAGGGCCCTTTTATAAACAGTATTTTATAAATGGTGTTGTTGTTATTTTTTGTAAAAAAGTATTTATGGGATCCAGCGTTATATGAAAAGAGCTGTAATTTATCCTACAGAAGCGTGAAATTAATACGGCCCTGAAGTAATCACTCCACACGTAATGTTATTGTTTTGGAATGCTAGAGCATCATCTATTGTGTAAGTGCCCCACCCAACCAATTATGTGCCTGGTTTGTGCACATGTGAGCTCCTCACGGAATACTGCCCCGCAATCAAAAATGGCAGGAGTAAGATTGGCTTCCCACATGGTTAGGTAGTGTTGTAAGAAACACTAGTTCTGGGCACCACAGTTCAAGAAGGATACTGACAAGCTGGAATGTGTCCAGAGGAGAGCAACCAAAATGGTCAAAGGCCTGGAAACGATGCCTTATGAGGAACGGCTTAGGGAGCTGGGCATGTTTAGCATGGAGAAGAGAAGGTTAAGGGGTGATATGATAGCCATATTCAAATATATTAAAGGATGCCATATAGAGGAGGGAGAAAGGTTGTTTTTTGCTGCTCCAGAGAAGCGGACACGGAGCAATGGATTCAAACTATGAGAAAGAAGATTCCACCTAAACATTAGGAAGAACTTCCTGACAGTAAGAGCTGTTCGGCAATGGAATTTGCTACCAAGGAGTGTGGTGGAGTCTCCTTCTTTGGAGGTCTTTAAGCAGAGGCTTGACAGCCATCTGTCAGGAATGCTTTGATGGTGTTTCTTGCTTGGCCCTCCTGGATGGCCCTTGTGGTCTCTTCCAACTCTCTGTTTTGATGATTCTATGATTCTAAGAAATAACTGTTCTTTTTCCCTTATGGGGTACCCAAGAGCCCATATAGAGCCCTCTTTTTAGGTTCTCTATTGGTAGGAGAGAAAAACAGAGGCCAACCAGAGAATATTTAGAAGGAAAGCAGCAAGTAAGCCTGATTTTTATTAACTGTCGCAACAGAGTGCTCCCCCACACGCCGACGAGAGAAGGGGGACCCAGAACAAAGGTGTGCCCGCCCTTATATAGACATTTTAAATTGCCCACCCTGGAGTCCAAGACCACCCCCAGAAGCATCATACATACTTCACAGAAAAGGCGGTCTACACCAGAAATCTTAGTGTGTTGTTTATCTCTTTATTATAACTACTTAATTCCTGAATCTAGGTCACAGGTCACAGGCTCACACCCTTGAATGTGCCCTTAAGAAAGGATTTGTGAGGATAGGGTTTGTAGGAAAGAAACAATGGGGAGGTTTCCCACTTTGACCTTGCAGAGAAATATTTGAGGTCAATTTGTTCAGGACCTAAACTGTGGGGTTTCAGACAGGTGGTTTATATATACAGTTATGAACATTAATTTTTTTATATGACCTTAAAATTCTTGTAACAGTAGCAACTTCACCTGTCTGCACGTGAGGGAGGTGGCCTGTGTATACCAGTGAGGGTGCAGCTTGGTAGGGACAGGGTGTACTGCATAATGCCTATCTGGATATGTATTCCCTGTTAACCCTCAAGCTGGGTGGGTGCAAGGTTGTACGCAGGCAGAAATGTGCAGACGCATACAGTGGTGCCTCGCTTAATGAATGCCCTGCTTAACTAAATTTCCGCTTAACGAAAGGTTTTTTCTAGTGGAGGTTGCCTCGCTAGACGAATTCATTTTACGAAAAATTCGTCTAGCAAATCGCGGTTTCCCATAGGAATGCATTGAAATTCAATTAATGCGTTCCTATGGGCAAATTTTTTTAAAAAAAACATTCAATGCATTCCTATGGGATTTGCTAGACGAATTTTTCGTTGTAAGAAAAGACCCGTGGAACGAATTAAATTCGTCTAGCGAGGCACCACTGTACAAGCAAAATGCCTTATGCCTCCAATATCACCAAGTCTAGATGTTGCACTCACCACAGGGAGAAGCCTGCACATTGCCCACATCCGACAGCTTCATCATTCCGTGCGACTCCTCATAGGAACCAGAGCTGTTCCTTACACTGTCTGCAGTCCACAGCGGTGGCGTTTGCTGGCAAGGGCTGAGAAACTCGAAACATGACAGAGACATAGGAAGCAGCCATATACTGAATGAGACCATGGATCCAGCTAGCCTGGTACTACTGCCGACACTGACTGATAGCGACTCCCCAATGCTTTTGAGGCCTGGCTGGAGATGCCAGTGATGGAACCTGGGATCTTTTGCATGCATCCCTGAGTTACAACCCTTTTCCCTTAAGAATCCACGACAAGTAAATGATATGGACAGCAGCAGGACAGGGTGCAACTCAACATAGGAGTGAAGTTCTCTAGGGCTAGTGTAATGGCTAGACCAGGGGCATCGAAAGTGGTGTCCTCGTGATGATGTGGTCCACAGTTCCCAGTAGTCCCAGCCAGTATGTCCTCTTGTCAAGGATGACACGGAGCAATGGATTCAAACTACAAGAAAGAAGATTCCACTTAAACATTAGGAAGAACTTCCTGACAGTAAGAGCTGTTCGGCAGTGGAATTTGCTACCAAGGAGTGTGGTGGAGTCTCCTTCTTTGGAGGTCTTTAAGCAGAGGCTTGACAGGCATATGTCAAGAATGCTTTGATGGTGTTTCCTGCTTGGCAGGGGGTCGGACTGGACTCTTGTGGTCTCTTCCAACTCTATGATTCTATGATTCTATGATAGGAGCTGCATTTGGAGGATACTATATTGGCTACCCCAAGTCTAGATTCATACTTGCTTCCATGCTCACTCACAGTTATGGACGCACACACACAGCAGTAGCATCAACTCCCATGTTTTCCTCATGACAACCATTATGAAGTGATTTATTATTGCCATTTTAAAGATGGGGATCTGAGGCTTAGGGGAAAAAGAGACTCGCCCAAGTTAACATGGCAAGTGAATGCTGCAACTAAGATTTCAAACTATATCCTGGCCTAAAAAGCAATGTGGGGGTGGCACCACTTGTCCTTTAAACTAAGAGCTCTGCTTCTTTGGGCCTTTTCTAAGGAAGCGGGTGCTTTGAACCAGAGCAGCATTGTCTGTTAGCTTCCCTTGCCTTTTCTCATACATACAAAACGATTGACGCAGCCCTGATCATAAGCCACAGTAGCCGACCCTTGTTGTTCCCTGACCCTAATTTATATTAGACTCTGTGACATTTATGTATCGGAGCCAGAAGCTAAACAGGAAACAATTTATGTCACCCAAAGCTTTTTAACAAATCGATGCAACTATTTGTAATTGCTTGTTTCACAAGATTAAAAGTGCTTAGGCCTGATCTTCGCGCACCCGTTTTGTGGCCAACATGACCTGGGCTTCTGTTATAAAACAGGACTGTTGGTGATCAGCACCTATTTCCATCAAGCAATCCATATTGCTAATATTTCTGGAATTTTAATGTAGTTACAATTTATAGCCAATCAAATGTGGCTACCTAAATTGCTGTTGCTAGTAGACAGTTTAACTGTCTTTATTAATTACAGTATAATTTAATGTTTGAGTACAGGCACTTGTGTTGGTCATTTTTACAGCTAAAGCAGTTATGTGCCTTATGACGAACCATTTTAGCATTTTCAATGGGAATTTGCTAAAATGATGAGTGATAAAACCATCAAACTCTGGTAAATAATGGTTATGGCTTTGAGTGGAATTAATCTTTGAAAGGACAGTTACCTTCAAATTAGCATTAGAACTTGAAGACAAAATGGTTTTCCGACTTCTGTGATTACATCCAAATAAACATGATTGCTGCATTAGGCGCAGAGAGTTGGTATCACCAGATGATTTTGCAAAAGTGTTCCTTGTGTGGCTGAATCCTTACATTTATGCTCATTTTACAATTTACAGTGTATATGTTTTAAATTTAAACAAAGGAATTTTAGGTGTGGTGTTGTGGTTTGGAGACTAAGGAACAAATCTTGCTTGCCACCACCACTCCCTAGATGACCTAAAAGCTGCTCATTCCCTCAGCATCCCAGCTTTACGATAGTGAGACGATAACACTGATATACCTTTCAGGATTGTTGCATAAGTCAGTAAAATAATGCGCTTGAACTGCTTTTCAAAGCTCTAAAACTGTTATTTTGCACACACACACACGCTGGGCTAATTTCCACCACTCAACATAATAAGAAGTAGTTGTGGTCACTTTCTTAGAATGCATTACTTTGTGCAATGTGCATGTTAAAGTGACATTTTAAAGTATTTAAGGAATCAAGCATTAATCTATGTAGGGCTGAAAGCTGAAAGCAAGTCCCTGTCTTATCTACAGTATTTAGTTATGCCATTTCTAGACCACCCAAAGTCATCCGGGTGGTTCACAAAAATCAGTTAAAATGCACAAATACAATGCAATCAATAAACACAGAACCAGCACGAGCATTACCAAAACAGCATAAAAGCAGACCAGGGTGAAATTTATGGAAAAACCCCACCCGCAAAAAGCAAAGAGGAAGCAATTTCACTTTATTATTTCATCAAAGAGCTAGAAGACCGATATACCATGCGTTTTTTAATCAGTTGACATCCATAGTTATTTGGTGGGGGCTTCTAGGATTTTTAAAAACAAAAACAAAAAAGTGAAGCTAATAATTATTTGCTTTTATTTTTGGATTATGATGTGTGCGGGGAGAGGTTTATTTTATGGGCTAGGTGTTTGAAGCCTTGAACATCTTGCTGCAGCTTTTGTTGTTCATTCTGAAATTTGCTTTTGACCATTTTGAGAGGTAGCTTTAACTTGTCAACTCTTTATACATAGAGTCCGGCACAATTTTTTTTGTTGTTGTTGTTGTTTATTGCTTTCCGATATTAACATACAGTAGTTGTTCAGATTCTGGAAGAAATCTATAGTAGATGCTGGCGCTGTTTTTGAAGAACAGAAAGCAGTTAATGTTTTAGAGTGAAATGATATGGCTATTTGACACATATGGAGATAAATGAGATTGTAAAATAAAGAGCTTGTGACTAGGTTGGGGTTTGTGCCCGTCTGTTTTGGATGAGTAGTTTCAGTATAATTGATAAACTTGGTTGTGTGTGAGGCCCAGGAACTTAGCATTATTTAATTTTGTGTTGGCCATGTGGGTATTGGCAGTGTGCGTGTTCTGCTGCAACTTTGCATTTGCATGCTTTTGTACTCCTGCAACAGCTGGTTGCCATTGGTGCTAGCTTTGGCATTGTTGGTTAAAGGGGAAAAGGGGCCTGGATACATCACTCCCTACAAATAGGTGTAGTTACAGGTAGGTAGCCGTGTGGTGGACATTGTCACAAGCTGATGCCTTTGAGGTCATGTTGATGATGAGGTTGATGTCATGCCCACGAGGTCTTGCGGGAGACAAACCACGAACCCCAGTTCTCATCTAACAATAAACCAAACCATGGCTTCACTCATGATGGTGTAACAGCAGAGGAATGGGGAAGGGAGCAAAGTGGCCACAATTTTCTAACAGTGCACCATTCATGCTTATTAGGGTTAGTGTTACATGCATATCAATTATTATGTTGGTCGTGATTTTGAAAACACCCAGTAAGGAATTTCCGTACGCTTTCATAAGTTATTCTTTCGTAAGCACAGAAGAAGAAATGCACCGGACTGCACTTCAGTCTTTAGACCTGAATCAGAGCCTCACTTCAGTTTTCTGAAGGTTCAGGTGTCTCCCTACTGAATGCCCATATGACATTGGATGCCCTGTGCACCAGGGCAGCTGTCAAAGCAGGGAAGTGAAACCTGCACCCCGTTTGGAATGTAGAGGGGGCAAAGGCCCTGTTGCCCCAAAAGTTCTTGGTGAGGATTGGATATGCCCCCACCAGCTGTTTTTGAGGGAAAACTCTTTATTTCCCCCCCCCATTGTAAGTCAGCAGAGGCAGTGCTGAGGGGGACCGGCTTTTGGAGTTGCTATCTTCTAATCCGTAGTCTGCAATGCTGTTGCATTATTTGCTTTCGGAAGTACACTGACATTATCTCAGCACTAGCTGTAACAATAGGAGTGTTCGTCCCAGTTCCTGCAACATAAGGATTAAAGAGAGCCAAGTAATTTCATTGCACACAGGCTGTACATTGACAATAAAGGTTGTTGTTGTTGTTGAGTGGTTTAGTCGTGTTCGACTCTTCGTGACCCCATGGACCATAGCACGCCAGGCACTCCTGTCTTGCACTGCCTCCTGCAGTTTGGTCAAACTCATGTTCGTAGCTTCGAGAACACTGTCCAACCATCTCGTCCTCTGTCGTCCCCTTCTCCTTGTGCCCTCAATCTTTCCCAGCATCAGGGTCTTTGCCAGGGAGTCTTCTCTTCTCATGAGGTGGCCAAAGTATTGAAGCCTCAGCTTCAGGATCTGTCCTTCCAGTGAGCACTCGGGACTGATTTCCTTCAGAATCGATAGGTTTGATCTTCTTGAAGTCCACGGGACTCTCACGAGTCTCCTCCAGGACCATAATTCAAAAGCATCAATTCTTCGTCGATCAGCCTTCTTTATGGTCCAGCTCTCACTTCCATACATCACTACTGGGAAAACCATAGCTTTAACTAATGGACCTTTGTCGGCAAGGTGATGTCTCTGCTTTTTAAGATGCTGTCTAGGTTTCTCATTGCTTTTCTCCCAGGAAGCAGGCGTCTTTTAATTTCATGACTGCTGTCACCATTTCATGGAACCCAAGAAAGTAAAATCTCTCACTGCCTCCATTTCTAAATAAATAAGAGTAACAAATACTTAAATTTATGCTGTTTATAGCAGTACCGAAGTCAATGAAAACAGCATGGTATTCCACAATAATGGTACCGTGATCTGGATATGTTAATTTAGTGCTTCGTTAGTTCGAAATTGGGTGTTGAGTCTTCAGGAGCAATCATTTATGATTTCGTATAGCTCATTCCACATCATTTCAATTATGCAAAGGATCAACAAGCTAGTTGTGCATCCATTTCAGACAAGGAAAAACGAAGTTTTATTCCCAAGGACGTGGCTGAAATCTGCTGGAATTCAGTTAGTGCCTGGTTCATGTGCCCAGGCTTCTCGTATCCTTGGATTCAACAGAACAACAGGGTAAGTTGTTCAAAACGTTGGGGGCTTGAAAGGAGAAAGGCAAGAGAGTGGTGGTTTTTCTGTTTTTAAAAAAGGGAGAACACAATGCGTGAACTGAAGGACAGCAGCCAATAGAGCTAGATTCAGGTAGGTAGCTGTGTTGGTCTGACACAGTAGAAATAAATAAATAAAGTGAGTGAGTGAGTGTCCAGTAGCACCTTAGAGACCAACCAAGTTTGTTCCTGGTATGAGCTTTTGTGTGCATGCACACTTCTTCAGACAGCCAATACAGCTGTCGTTCATCCTAAACTAAGGTGTCAATATGTGTTAAACTATGTTTCTTAAAGGCATTACAGCCTCCACCAAGTCTTGCTTCTCAACGGGAACATAACCCTGGTGAGTGCCGGGAACCCTCTGGAATCTCATGCACTGCTTGGCAGAGATTACAACAATGTCCCAACCAAGGTAGCTTTTGGGGAATGGAGAGGACAATCACCAATGAAGCCCACCACTCCTCCCCGTCCAAGCCACTACTACACAACTCTAGGTCATGATACAGAGCTGGCACAGATGACATTATGGAGGGGGAAATGGTTGCAGGGAGGCACTGCTTCTGTGAAAGTGGAACTGGTGGTGGCAAAAAGAGCTGTTTTTGTTCATCCCCTGCCCCACTTCACACCTTCCCTTTCAGCCCACCTATAGATGCTGAAGAGAACGTATAAGCATGTGTTCTACCCCAGGGGAATTCAGTTTACTTAGGAATATGTAAAGGTGTATTAGATGAGGTCAGTCTAGCCCAGTACCATCTACGCTGACTGGCAGCAACTTCCTGTGGGCTCACCTGCTCCTATTTACTGGAGGCACCAGAGACAGAACCTTGGGATCTTGTGCTCTGTCATGGTGTTGTAGCTCAGGCATAGGCAAACTTGGACTTCCAGATGTTTTGGGACTACAGTTCCCATCACCCCTGACCACTGGTCCTGTTAGCTAGGGATGATGGGAGCTGTAGTCCCAAAACATCTGGAAGTCCAAGTTTGCTTATGCCTGTTGTAACTAAACCCAACAGTGGAGAGCGTTGATAATGTAGCATTATGAACACTGCAGTGTTATGGTCTTCTATAGACAAATTTACTTTACTCACTATTTTGCAATTGACAGGTGAAATAAATTGAGTATTTTCTCCCTAGTGCAAAATACACTATTTGTGAAAAAAAGTTAAAATCTACTATAAGGAATGAAAGGAAGGTAGATAGATCTAGGACGGTTTCCCAGTATTATTGTAGCCATAAATGTGCATTACCTATTAATTTCTGCTAATAACATTGCTGTTACATCAGCTGATGAAAAATCAATAATAGTTCAATACGCTATTGACATCAATTAACATACTTTCCCCATCCATTTAATGTTATGATAGAGTATTTTTATAAAATCATTTCTACTAATTCAAGCATTTATCATTATATGCAAAAAGATTGCTTGATGAGAATATTATAGACGGTGCATGTTTTTGACATTAGCATTTTGTTTGGATGACTAATCTTGCAGATGTGAAATTTTAATGAATTATTCATGAAAATGCTTTTCTCTGAAATTTTAGTTCCTGCTATTGCTAGTTGTTAAACTTTTTTTAAAAAATTCCTTGATGTAGAAGATAAATGTATGCTTACTCAAAGAGAGGTGGGAGGATTGTACTCCCTCCTTACAATTTGCCTACAGGGACAGTGATGCTCTTTAAGAGGGGCCTAATGTATTGGCCATCGAGTTTTGCAAAGCATGTGTGTTTCTGAAGTGAAGGACTTCATGCCAAAACCAATGGTACTGAAATCAATGGAACTGCTGTGAGCTCACAGCATGACTCTTCAACTTCATTAATCTGAGTGGCCTGTGGGAAACTCGGAAGATGCACATAATCAGAAGATCAGATAAACAGGAGCAAGGGAACCGTTTGCACAGAATAACTCTTGACTTGGCATGTTGATAGTGACTTTGGATCCAAAAAGTGTCCTTCTGCATGACAGGGCAGCTGCTGGTGTTAGTGGAGGAGCATCGTGTGAGAAAAGTGAACCCAAATCCAGAGAGACTGGCTGCCGACCACGACTGGTTGCTGCTTTGAACCCAAGCTTGCTGGAGCTATGAAAGGAGACCCTCTTGGGGTGTAATGTTCTCCTTTGAAGGTGTCAGGTGCAAATATGTGTAACCATATTTCTTGAAAACACTAGTCTCCACTGTGCCTCAATTTCCCAGTGGAGAAACAAGCCTGGTCAAGTGCCAAGACCCCTGGAATCTCTTGCTACCACCTGGCGGAGATAGGGGTGGCTTGTAACAGTACCATGCTAATGCTGACATCCCACACCACTGTTCATTCATATATATGGCCTAAGGGTTTTTTTTTGCTGTCAGTTCTGGGCTTGAATGAATGACAGAAGTATTTTCATTCACAATGTGACAATTTGGAAAAGCTTTATGAGTTAGCCAGTTGCACTTCAATTTTGTTTTACTGCATTTGTTTGTTCGTGGGGTTTTTTTAACTCTTTCAGGGTAAATCCATAAATAGTTCCCAGTTATTTACTAGGGTAACAGCAGGTCTTTTAAGTAGGCACCTTAGGATGGCACAGAGTTCAGTGGGACTTTCACCAAGGAAAATGTGGAAAGGATCATGGTCTAATGGTTTTGATTGTATTTTCTCAGTAGGTGGGTACAGAGTCTGCATGGTTAGCGAAGTTTGGTTTTAAGGCAACAACTTGATTAAAAACTGGCACCTTCACCCACTGTATTCCTTCCCGACATGGAAACAAAAATTTAAAAAATATGCCTGTGCCAGTGAAGGACAACACCTCCCATTAAAGCTATGAGTGGCTGGAAGGCTCCTGATGATGAACTTCCAAGGGTACAAGTAGACATAGGTATGGTATATTTGAGCGCAGCACCAGCATCCGGGGAAAGCAAAAAACACATGGCCCATGGCAACAAATATCACCAGTGTGAACAACCAGCACTTTTATTGCATTAGAGAATGCTATAATGTCAGTAATAAGTACTGACTACACAACATTTTATTGTCTGCATCAACAGACATGGAATGATGGAATTACAGTTGATGTAAGGAATGAGTTTCTTGTATGCCTCAAAAACCAAACCAAAACAAAATAAGGGGGGATCTTGTTACTGGCAGCACATACACATGAAGAACCATGCTAACAGTCTGGACTGTACCATTTTCATCAAGGCTTTTGGGAAGGAGATATCCTGTTACTAACTCTGGGCCTGTTTAAAAACATGGAACGGGTCTGCAAATGTAACTCTCAAGACTTTTAAGAATGATAAATTAGTTTTCCGCGACATCTAAAAAGTACGTTAAGCAAAAAAGATACCAAAACTTTCCAAAAGAGTTTAAAACACATTCTCCATGCTATAAGGAACGTAGCTTGTCAGCATTCTGAAAACTACAACAGTTCAAAATTATTTTTTTAAACTTTGATATATTTTTATATATATATTTATATATAAAATATCTAATGATCTGTATTATTCGTAGATTCGTACCCCCTCCCCATCTCCTCCTTCTCCCACCCCTGATAAGCTGATCATGGGTGCTATGGCTGGGTTTTCCTAAAGGAGAATCAAACATTTTTATTTATTGTATTTCTTTACTGAAGTTTAACATAAGCCTTGATTCTTCCCCGCCCGCCCACCACCATTTTCTTCTGCCTCTGGTCAAATGTAGAAATCCAGCAGGTTTTAAGCATTTGAACTGCATTGTCCCAATCCAGAGAAGGGATGAGCTTTACACAAAAAGAGGGTTCTAGCTATGGAACTCTTTCTACTGTCGGTGGAAGAAGTTGCTAAGAGAACCCGCTGCATCCAACTCTTGGGGGTACAGGCAGGGTATCCATCTCCGTCTAGAAGTCCGCAAATGCAGCAAAAAGCTGCAGACCTATTGCTGCATTTGGAGTCTATGTGGGGAGGAAGACTTTCCCCTCTTCCATCCCTGCCTCCTGCTCTGGAACAGGTGATCAGAGCTGACAGCCGAGCTCAGCTGGGGGAGGGAAGAGAGCCCAGTCAGTTCCATGGAGAGGTGTGTGTGTGTGTGTGTGTGTGTGTGTGTGTATAAGGTAGGCTTCGACTCTCATTCCTAACAGTGGTTTACCTGTACTACTTTCATAATGTATGCTTTTCTTTTGAGAGAAAATAAAATAAAAACAGAGCATGTAACAAATTGTCTTTACATCTTGGCACCTTGTAAAGTATTTCTTTTTTATACAAAAGTTCAATAATTTTTGACACTCTCCATTATTAATCACTACTTCACTGATAAAACTTTGAAAGTGTGACCTTGGAATTCATCATGCAAAGTATTTACTGCAGGAGAAGAAAACATTTTTTGAAACAACTTTTTCCCGCCCCTTAAGACAGCCAGAAATAGGCAGTGGTAGGGAAATAACAGAAGGGGCAGGGAAAGTATTTAAAATGAAAACAAAACAGCATAACAGCAACAACAGCAACAACAAAAAAACCTGTACAAAAATGATTTGATCCATAACAGTGGGGTTGGGGGGGGGGGGTTGGGAATCATTTGTCATCTATGTTACATTTTAGAAGCCAGAAGGAAGTGCGGGGGTGGGGGGATCTGCCAAAACAAAGAGTTTGGGATTTTCTCCCACATGTCAGCAAATGTCATCCAATAGTCTTAAAGCAAGGATAACTAAATAAAATATATGTGCAGCATATTCTGCAATTCCATTACATACAGTAGGATTTTCCCCCCAAAGCATTTTTTAAAAGTATAGTTTATATAAAGCAGTTGCACAAAAAGCAAAGGGTGTTTTAACAGGTATGCATTTATTCCTTTTGAGGAATGATACTTTTTTTATTTTCTTAAAAAAGGACCTTCTCCCTCCCCCCCATTTCTTTCCCCTGCTGCCCCATCCCACCCACCAAAAGACAAAAAGGATCACAGAGACACATTGGGCTATATATGTACAACATAATAAACCCCACCCTATAGGAACAATTGTTATTATTGAAAGGGACACAGAATCAGAAATTTGTAAAAAATAGCAAAGTTTGCTTGATGTAAAGCCTGAGATTTTTCTCTTGGTTCTTCTGCAGGACAGTGATACCTGCAAGATACGGTAAGTCTAATTTTTTATTATTATTTCATTTTTTCTTTTATTATTTTGCTACAGTCTTTAGACTATGCATGCAAGACATATAACTAAGTGCAACTGAGTGAAATGTAGTTTTTTTTTTATTTAAAAAAATTACTCATTCCCTAACAGTTTGAACTGAGGTATGCGTACTAACAGTTTCTCATGCTGTTATCTTTACTCGTCTAGCTACACATGCTGAGAATGAACTAATCTACCAGATTTTTATCCCCTTTTGGAATACCAAGCTAACCAGCAAAACCACTCAGTTTTGAAGCACAGGGATCGCTTCTTGTGATCCTCCTGGCTATCTCCTGCACGCCATGGTGCTGCCTGCATACGGTTTGTTTCCAAAATGTTTCAGATGACCACAGACTGCCCTCCTTTAAATTAAAACAAAATCAGGTAAGGGGGGTGGGGGTGGGAAGTTGTGTTTTTATATATTTCACTGTCAGTAAAGGATGCAGCAACTAGCATCCAGTTGAAGTTAATGGCAAAAATCTCCCATTGACTTGAATGGTACCAAAGTTTACAAGGGGACAGGGGTGTTATTCTGCATGGAAGATGCTGACCAAATTTCAAAGGGGGAAAAAAACCCCAAACACAACAACGGTCACAAAATCACTCTAAGGTCCTGTGCACAGATTAAAGCAAATTAAACCGAAATTGCCTTGCAATTTGCTTTTAGCAAAAGTGAATAGGATTTGCAAAGCCGGAGACCAAACAAAAGGATAGGAAATTAAATTCTTGAGATACTATTATATGGTTCAGTTTAAGTTGCGAGAGTTCTTCTGTATATTACGTAAGCATCTCCTTTGTTTTGCAGGAAAATTTGACTACTCTCCTGTTTTCTCAAAATGAAATGCTGTCCTTACATGCTCCCTCCACTTAATACTGTTCCATAGCTTTAGCCTTAAAAAGATCTTTCTTTACAGAAATGCATTTGGTCCCTGTAAAGAAACAAAAAATAAAACAACAACAACTTTGGTTCAGCAATCTACTTGGTCTTCTAACTTAAGACTCTAATAAAGGAGCAGTTTCCCTTCTCAGGTTAGCCATAGCCCGTATCTTGACATTTGCTTCTAAATTCTTTCACCTCCTTTGATCAACAATAAGAGGATATTTGGCTTCATAAGATAAAGCATATAACAGAGAACATAATTTACCTTTGTGTAATATCTTTGGTAATTTTAGGGGGAAAGGTACAAAAGTAGAATATAAATTAAAAAACAGAAAGGCGTTTGAAATTAAAAAGCTATAGTCCGACATAAATAAGTGAGTTACGGAGAAGTGGAGAATGGAAAGTGTTTAGATGTCCAGTGATCAATGGGTACCAATGTTCTAACAGCAGCTGTCTGCCCGCATTTGCTTTGAAGAATGCTGCAACTTGCAACAGTGCTAATTCACCCACAGGTTTCAAGCTGTCAGTTTCTGATACTGGTTGGTGTAGTATTGTGTAATGATCTTAACTGCAGTTTGCAAAGTTAAAATTATTAACACTTTACAACTAGTGGGCCTTCCCTAGAAGTTGAATCCAAAACCTAAATTATATTCAAGCTGATGGATGCCACCAGTTAATTCTCAAACTGTTTAATCTGTTTAACCACGTACAATGCTCCCATAATGCCCACTTTTGAACGTGAATTGAAAATACGTATAGGCAGATTGGTATTTTAGATATTCCAGAAGCATTCGATGTCCCAGAAACTCAGGTTAAAAAGCTAAGAGCTTTCCACGATTATATTCATTTCTGACATAATAAAACCCTGTATGGTGTATGTTCAGTGTTATGTTCAGTGTTTTTTTGTGCTGTTAAAAGTTTGTGTTACTAAATATTTACCATTACTGCAAAAAAAAATAATTAAAAAAAACGAAAGCCCAGAAACAAAAACTCTGAACTATGTTAACAACATACACTGCTCTGTGGAATGAATTTGCAGCGCATCCTATATACTGTTTTGTGCTGGTTTGCCTTTCATTCTCAATTCTTGCAACTACCTTTCTTTCTGATCAAAGATATCTTTGCACACGGTTACAGCAGCTTTTGAAAACCTTTTTCTTTTTTTCTTTTTTTTTGGGGGGGGGGTTGAGGAGTGGGAATATAGCCCAAACTGGAATGTTTTCCATAGCTAAAGAAAACATGATGGCATCTGAAGGAAACTGGAATGAATGGTAGAAAAAGAACTACAAACAATTCCAAGGACATTCAGCTTTGTATAATAAAAACACCTATTAACATTCATCACAAAAGTACAGAAAACATTTAAGCCTCAAAAGGCTCTGGCCAGTTGAGGCCTGAGGTCAGAACTTAAAATGGTGTAGGAGAAGTAAGGGGAAAATCAAAGTTATACACTAAAAAAATTGGGAGAATTTTCTTTTAACCCCTCTTCAGTACACACATACACACTTATGCACGCACACATGTAGGTGCACGTGTGCACACACGCACACGACTTCCCCATCCCAAATGGAAGCAAAGAAAGAAAAAGTGAAGGCAGTGATAATCAACATGCGATACTGTGCAAATATTGTCCATTGGAATCCTCAAAATCTGGGCAAAGGCTTGATCTGCAATTATGTGTACATGCTCAGGTTGATGTCTTCGGTGTCCCAAATTGGAAGAATTGCAGTCCAAAGTCTGCTGCCAAATTGTGGATAAATGAATTGGTTGAACAAATTTACAACACTGATGTTGACTGTGAGAGGGAATCCCAAGTACCAAACAAGTCCATCCAATGCACAGAGTACAAATTCCTTTGTTTTTTGTTTGTTTTTTTCAACAAAAAGTAGAAAAATCAAAAATACTCCCAAATGGGATACTTGATGGCACTAAGAGTTAACGTACTTTATAGCTGTCAAAATGGACCAAGTGTTTCCTCCAGACTGTACAATAATGGGGAGAGATTTCACAGCTAATTTTGAAGTATATGGTTGTTTTTTTCTCCTCCCTCCCCGTGATCTTCATTTGCAGGATCACATCACAGACATACTCATTCAATGTCCTCATTTACATTTTCATCTTCATAATCTCTGTCGTGGTCAAACTCTGGACTGTGATTGGCTGTTGTCACTAAGGACAGCGGGCCTTCATTTTCATCTGGATCTAATGGTTCTTCTTTAACATGCACCGGGTGCCTGTGAACATAAAAGGAAAGAAGAAATGTTGGTGAGCAATTAATTATTATTATTATTTTAAAAAAACCAACCCTGTTTGGGTTAGAAAAAGTGACCAACAATTCGAAAAGGTTATTCAGCTCTTTAGAATACAGCACCTATTTTTGTATAATTAAAACACCTATCATTTTACAGCAACTGGAGTTGTTTTTTCAAAGGTTTCCAAGATATACAGTCTCTCCTACCAAACGAGGAAGATGACAAAGGGGGAGAGATCCTAAGGTTCTTGAAACTCTCCCCCTTTTTAATGGTTGATATGGAGCAGAGCTCTCCCCACCCCCCACCCCGGCCTGTTTTTTCACAAATACATGTCACTTTGTGAATCTTAGTTTGGCTGCAAAGGGCAACCGGGGGGAGGGGGGGTAGATAAATCCTAAGAACGCCAAGATTCAATAGAAAACAAAACCAGGAAGCAAGCCTTTGCTGCTTTATGGTTTCTTCGTGGGATTTAGGGAAAATGCTCTCGAGTGACACATTAGCTTGATTAATACAATCTTCGGATAAATAAATGAAATAAGCATCTGTAAAGCAAAACAGTGGTTTATCAGCCCACTGAGCTTCTGGAGGCTGGGCTAATCATCGGTTACTGTGTGTTCTGCTTCTCTAGTTAACATGCAGAACCTGTGAGGCAAGTCTCCAGAGGACGACCCCAAGTGAGGTTCTATCATTAATCAACTTCAAGCAAACACAGCAAAGAGACACCATGATACATGCTTTAAACTCCAAATTAATGCATATTTTTACAAACTGTCAATAAGGGAAGAAAAGCCCTGCCAGGAAACACAAACGGAGAGGAAAAGGCTCGCTTAACACAACAATATGATAAGAAAGCAGAGTCCTAATGAGAATAATAACACTGTCAGCTGTAAACAAGGCAGAACATGATCCTCAGCTCGTGGTGGGCACTAAGGATGCACTAAAGAGATGAGATCTGCCAAATTTCTCATTATAGAATAGCACGTGAATAACCCATGGGGGAACAAGGGTTGATTATACAAAACGGGCATGATAACAATTGAAAAATGTTGTCCGTAAATCATATTCACAACAACCCCTTTACAAATACAAATTACCTTCCTCTTTTTTGTTGTTTGGTAGCTTTTGATATGTAAAATACCCCAGCAAGTAAGCAGTGTCTTGTTAAAGAGACTTTATAAAAGGGAAAGATATTTTATTGGCAATATCATGTGAACAGTAATAATACAACCCGTTAAGGAAAATCCAGTTTCCTTTGTAAATAATTGATGTTTAAAGCAATCCCCAAAAATAAAGTAAGGATAAGTTCCAAGTCTCTCTTGATTTATAACCCGCAACCCTGGATGTTGCAGTCAACGAAATCTAACCCTTTTAATTTGGTAAGGCAAAATAAAGAAATAATCCAGTATGTAAACTTTGACTTTGAAGTGGTTTGAAATAGCTGGGACGTTCTGAGTGGATGGGAATGACACAACCCCAGGAAAAAACACACACACAAAGAATTGCCTGTTGTTATACTGATCAGCACCAGCCACTTGGTGTGAAACCAGGAATCGCACCATGAGAAGAATAGCCCATGTAGCTGCCAAAAGGGAAGCAAGCCACATGATAGTTTCAGAAATGGAAATGAATGAAATGCTAACATTCATTAATATTAGTAGTGGGTTTTAAAACTCTCCAGATGTGTCAAGTGCACCTCAAATCTTTCATCCAGTTCAGGGTTTTGAACTGTGCATTGCTACATCAAGACAGAGGCATTTGCCTGAACATACAGCTTTTCCTGAAAAGTATCACCAGGAAGAAATGATCCTTTCGCTGAGTTATTTAGTTTATGAAAGCCTGTGGGGAAACGTGAATGTTGTATAAAAAGTTGCTCGTAACGTGAGGCAGCAAAATGCACTATAAACAGCGCCCCAGTCAACCTGTGGCACTTTCCCTTATAGTGATGGAACAACTCTCTAGACTACCAAGGGCTGCCTCTCATGGGCGGTTTTTATGACTGCTTTGAGAAACACAAGATCTGTTTGGCTACATCCATGGCTTTCTATATATATATTTTAAATCACATGTAGTATTTCCCTACTAAATCTTTTTACATATGTGTGAATGGCATGAAAGAATAATCCTGTGTTGGCAAATTTAACAGCGAATATGTGAAATCTATGTCAGTGTGATTCTCTTATTTATATGCTTGCATTCCCTGGTAGCTTGGCGTTGCTGTATCACAGTAGGTGCTGAATCCAGGCCTCAAATAAAGCTGCAAAGGGTTAAAGGTTCATTTCTGATCTGTGTGTTTGGACATTAGGGTTGCTGAGCAGAAATATGCTTAACCTAATGGATTTTGAAAACCTCCATCAAGGATTTTGAAAACCTCCATCAAGGCTTGTGAGAGACATGGGTACAGCAACATCTTTAAAATGGCCCCAGAAAAAGGGTCCTCTTGTGCTTGCACCAAAGGTAAGCTAAGATCCTAGCACGGTGGATTTGTTTACACCAGGTTGAAGAGAGTTTGGAAAGATGGGGACCCAGATTTGGGAGAAGGAAAAACCTGTTTCTCCTTCAACATCCACAACAATGGCTGCGTTTTAGAATGGACCTCAAAGCAGAGGAAATGGTAGCTATGAAACATTCATACTGTGAATCTGACCTATACTCCCTTTATTTTAGTTCTCCTCAACATAAAGTATCATTAATGTCCATAATTATAAAATGTATATGGGATATTGGGCAAAAAGCCACCACAGCACAGGTTCAGAGCACATGCCTTCTCATGCTTATACATTCAAAGCACAATTCCCAACAACTCCAGTTAAAGGATTTCTGGTAGAATTATGGGCAAGAAAAACCTCTATTCAAGTCTTTGGAAAGCCTCTGCCAATCAGAGTTGGCAATACCGTATTAGATGGGCTTCATTTGAGTCCCCATATGCTACAATAACTTGAGTATATCCTGTCCGTAGACAAGCACTGCTTTCCTAAAATAACCAATATGAGAATACTCACATTCTTTTGGGGATCTTTTTTTGGGCTAGGATACCGTTGAGAAATGTAAAAATGAAAGAAGCATTGGTTCACACATTACTCAAAACCCCATAACTGTTCAGAGTTGAAAGCAGAATCTTTTATATGTTCCACACAGTTTAGAATTCCTACATAAAAAGTCTTATAAGTCTTGTTACAGCTGGGGGGGGGGGGAAGACAACAGAAAGAAAAGAAAGGTAGTGTCTCCCTAAGGTCAGTAGTGGGAGTTTTAAAAAAAGGCTTTGCTTTTCCTTCCTTAGTACCAGAATTCCCAGTCATTCCTTTTAACTTACATGACTCTTATTTCTGAAGGGGTGAACTATAAATAACCTCACTGAGTGCAACTTTCCCTTCTTTTTACATTCGAGTAATTCTTTTGTTTGTCCATTCTGGGAAGAGAGAAGTTTTTAATAACGCTGACTGTTGTTTAGAGCCACCGTGCTCTAGTGGCACACACAGCATGGAACAATTTGCTTTGGAGCATGTCAGGATGAAAGTGTTATGTCCCCAAGCTGTAATTATGTGACTACTTTCTAATGTTTCAAAAGAGTGGAGTGGAGGGGTAAGGAGAGATTAGAAGGATTTCAGTGTATCATAAAGAAAAGCAGTGAACTGGATGGCAATAAGTTTTCTGCAGGACTGTTATACTTGCTTAGCTGTCATGTTAACAAGGCACTCTATAGTTTGTGATAAAGTTTAAAGGATACACCTACCAGAATTGTTAAAGACAATTTACTTTACAGCATGGAAGTATATTTTGTAAAGGAAAAGAAGAATATCACCGTACAAGGCGCTCAGAAATCTGAAAGCTCAGGAAGTGACTGCCTAGGATAGTACCAATACATTGTGCTGAATGCTGGTGGATAATTATATCCAGCTAACAGTATAAACTCTCTTGACATTTGAACATCACTTTGCGTGCTTTTCATGGGTGTCCTCAGGCAGAGGGAAATGCTCTCCCTGGATGAACAATAATCCTTGGATTCCCAGCTCTCATTCTTTTCTCTTTTTTGGGGGGAGGGGGGAGGTTCCTAGCACCTGCAGATACAAGGCAAACTGTGCAGGAACTAGTCTCATTTGTGTTGTGAGAAACTAACCTGCTCCTGCCTCCCAGTGTTTTTAGTGGAAGAATGAAGTCATATATCAGTGACTGACATTTAGGAAAGAAGATCTAGCCAATTAGACAAAGAGAAGCCTTGAGTGAATCACCCATTGTCTAGACTTCAGAGAAAGAACTAGAGTTTCTTTATCAGCCCTTTCTGCTGGCCTACCCCGGCAGAGAAGTGATTTCTACTGTGCCCAAGACAATCCAGGTATCCAGGACATTAGCATTAGCTGTGATTGGAGAGAGGTTTGTCATGTCCAAACCAAAAAGGTAGCAGCAAAGACAGGAGTTCTTTCTTAGGTCTTATTTCACACCCCAAAGTGTTACTTAATCCGTGAGTGTGTAAACATTTTAAAAATTACTCTGCTGAAATAGATAAAGGTCCATCATTAGGATACCCACCAGGGCTGTAGCCGAGAACACGGGCTTTGCCAGCCCTGCAGAGTAAACCAGCATTGTTATACTCATTTTGCTAGGAGGAAGGGGAATATACAGGCTATATAATCCAGTGTTGCTATGCTGACATGCTTGGTGTTTTTATTTTAACAAAATGTAGTGTGTGTGTGTGTGTGTGTGTGTGTGTGTATGAGTGAGAGATTGTTGTACCAGTTCGTTTAATTAAAGGTGGGATGGGGTGAGGGGAGCCAGGGGAAGAAATTCACATTTCTTAGTTTTAGCACCGGTTTGGTTTTCAGATCTATGCATAGATAAAATCTCATGTCTACCCACCGAGAAACAACCAAGGGGCAGATCTGGAACACCAGTTTTTCATATACTTTGTCATTGCTCAGTCACTAGATCTACCGGAAGTGGTAGCCCTGAATCTCTGGTGCTAGTTATTTATTTGGACTATTTGGTCTCCACCCCTCCCACCCGGGGGGGGGGGGGATATCTGCAGACGACCATGTATCCTTTCAAGTCCCATCTCGAAAATACCACTTTAATGGAAACGCCCAGGTACTGCTATTAGTGCCTTGCTGAATTTTGAAGCTAAAGACAATGCTTTGTAAAAATTGGATACACTGCATTGTGAAAAGCTGAAGCAACAATTTGGCAGAAGACAAAAATCTAGATGCATCATCTAGCTCTATGTGAAATGCAGACTGTACTTCAGAGATGGGCAGTCTATGCTCTTACACCTGCAGACCTGGTTTCTGTGGGATTTCTCTTTGCTTACTCCATTTGCCGCCACCAGCATCTCGACTATTACACTGCCTACTTCATACGTCATTCTGACATGAAAAAGCGAGTGGAATTTCCTTATGAAAACAGGCACAGCTGTAGCGGACAGCAGCACACATGCCTTCTGCACAGTGGGATGAGACTGTGATAGATGTTGCCTACTTTTGGATGCTACCCCAAAATGAAAGTGTGGCCTATCCCTCATTTAAATAGCCAGTGACCAGAGATGAAATGGAGGTGGGCAGCTTTGTGATGATGCTTCTGTTTTCTAACTTGCAGGTTAAAGCTTTATTTATTTATTTAACTTGTATACTGCCCTTCATCCAAAGATCACAACATAAAAATACAAAATGAAGACACAAAATACATAATAAAAAGCAAAGCGAACCAGTAAACCCGCTCCCCCGCCCACAAGAGGACCTCTCCTCTAATTCCCATGAGTGCTAAGCTTGTAAGAAGCTTGAACCCTCCAAACCAAATCCAAGCCAAATGGAAAAACAAACAAAGCAACGTTATTTAACTACAAACAAAGCCGATACTGAGACATAACATGTATAAACAGTGCAAGGATTCTAACCTGTAGTCATGCTACAGTAAGATTTTCCCACCCCTGTCCTTCCCTTCATTATGTTCCTCGTTGTCGAATGTTTCAGAAGCCAAACGGGTTTCTGGAACGGATTACGTTTAACAACCGAGGTTTGACTGCACTAAAGGCACAATGTTACATGTATACTGATGCCACTGCAATACTTGCAACTATTTAACTACACAACAGTTAACTGAAGATGCAAAACATCCCCTTGTAGTGAAATGGCTTTGGAAATTCATTGAATATAACAAAAATAATCCCAAAAAGTTGTGATTTGATAAAAACCAATGCATGGCCCCCCAAAAATTAGGGTGACAGTGGGCTGCGAGCCACACATGGCTGCCTTGGCTCTTTACTGCAGAATTCTAACTTTAGTAATAATCTGGGTCTCGTTATAGAAAGTGCGTATACCACATGATCACAAAAGTATTTGATGTAGTTTTCAGATGTCAAACAACTTGTATGTCCTTGCCCTAAAAGTGTGTCACATATGCAAACTGAGTGATGGAAATTTGATTTCAAGATATGTCAACACTAGGTATTCACTGTTACTAATTCTCTAATACTTTCCAGTTGTCCTAACTCCATTGAAAAAAACAGCACACCAACCCAAATATTGTCTTCAAAAATATCTTAAGTGATTCATTTAAATAACTAATCCATGGGGAAACTAGATGCTTTACTCCTGAAAAATTCCGACATGCCAGCAACTTTTCTAGGAATTAGAAACTATCAAATCTTTTAACATAGTCATGGAGAGAATAAAAGTATTTGCATGTACAACTGCCTGAAGATGAATCCATTCAAACAGCACTAGAGGAATGTCATGTCATTCTGCTTTGGGAATGCTAATTAATACTGCACAAACAATCCCTGTAAAACTAAACACATTCAAATGTTTTGAAGTAAATGGCAAAAGACAATGTTCAAATTAATTATTAATTAAAAATGAATGTTGCCATCTTTAAAGATTTTTTTTTCAAAGCACAATGTGCACTGATTTAAAATGCTGAAATATCAAAGTATTATGAGCCTTAGATTTCCTTTCTCCTTTACCCCCTGCTCAACATATTATGCAGGTGGGAAACTTTTTAAAAACCATTAAATGCTAATTACCTTCACAACTAATTATTAGGGTGGCGCTAGGTTAATGCTTTCCTACCTTTTGATTTAGACCTACTTTTGTCAATGCCTTATTCATATTACTTTGAAGTAGAAGGGCTACAAATTAATTCTTCTAACCGTATTATTAATTGGCTATGTGATCTTTTGGCAACAGGACCAATAATTTCACAGTCATGTTCTGAGATACAGCAGTACCTCTAAAAGTGGAGGAAAGAGTTATTTGCAGTGCCAGTTAATCTATGTACAATTTTTGGGACTTGCAACAAAATGTGTTGTTGGTTTGATCACTCTGTCCTGGTTATCACAGATGACCCTGTGCTTATTCTGCACAATTGCAAAGCTCCTGATGAAAGTTCAGAGCTAGCCATTTCCGCACAGAATTTGGTGGCCTGCAAACTGCTGCATGCCTCTTGCAACAACCAAACTTTCCAGCACTCATGTAGTTTGGAAATAAATATATGAACTTTAAAGCCAGCTAAGCGAACAATATATGAGAGTCCACTTGTTTAGTGTAAGAATTGTGCTTTATACCCAACATTAGTTTTATAACAGTGGCCAGACACATTTTTTGGAAGTCCACAGGGAAGATACATGGAGGAATTCAGCATCGTGCTCTTATAAGCGTTCCATCAGTGCATACTCCCGCTTGCCAGACAAATCCTCTTCACTTTCCCTCACGTTCTGGACTGTTTCCCAACCCAGCAGAGCAGATTTGGGGGAGGTGTGGGGCATGCATGGGGAGGGGGTGGAAGCTCAGTTGCGCTAGCAAAAACCCAGTTTAGTGGGATCCAGCCCCTTGCGCTGTATGTATGATCAACCATGGCTTAGTTCTATGTGGACAAGTCTGAATGAACCAAAGTACCGCACAGGAGTAGCAAGCTCTCCCTTCCTGTGCAGGTGGCAGAAGGCCTTAGGCTGCTCTACCAGACACTACCTATTCCTTGAGCATTCATCTGGATTCACTTGCTTGCACAAAGCTTATGTGAAAGTTAGATAATTCCAGGTCTTTACTGAAAGTCTTCAACACAGGTGATAAAATGAAAACAGTGGCACTATAATATCTTTAATGGATTTGACCCTAGCATCTTGTGCTCAAGAGTAGAACCTTTTTGGACGAGAAGATTCCATTTTAGCCACCATGGAAAAACAGTGATTAATAGATCTTTCCAGATTCATTAAAGGATTCAAGTGGAAATAATGCATTAAAGAGACAAAAAAAAAAATCTCCCAAAGACACGCATTTTCAGAATGCCATTTCTGCAAACTGGTGGTTTACAAGCCAAAGGACTGAGTGAAAAGTGAGTTAACAATGCCCAGGTGGATTTGTCAGACCAGACTAAAGGTAAATGGTTCCTTTTCTTCAAGTTGGCACAAACATTTCTGGAGTTTGTATTTTTGGCTTCATTGGAAGAGGGGCAGGGAGAGAGAGAGAGAGACAGGAGATAAATGTAAACAGCAGCAACATTCCTCTCTACTTACATTGCTTGCATAGGGGAACGTCCTGGGCTGCTGTCACTCCCATTACTGTTCGCATGCTCCATTGCACCATTAAGTTCTTCCCGCATAGCATTGGCTAAACTGCCCAGAGTGGGATTTCCCATGGAAGCAGTAGTGTACAGAGGTATGCTGTTCTCAGCAATTGAAGCCTGTCGAATCAAAGAACAAGACATGAGAATCCATAGCAACACATGCTCATACATGTGCCACAGATCAACTGCAAGGTAACACTGTTTGGACTATGTTTTCATTAAATATAATGGATAAAATGTCCACTTAATTATTTCCACCACTGGCTAAGATTTCACAAAGCTCTGTTTTCTACTTCTTGTAATTACCAAAGACAGTATCACCCCATTTACACTCAGGGAAGAATTCAAACGATGACTGGGACAAATTACGTATGATAAATTATAGATCTGGCCTTGGTTGTTTATTTTAAAAAGCAAACAAATCCGGAATTCAGGCAATCTGGATTGGGACCATAGTGTGTGCGTGAAGGGTTTTTTTTAAAATGCCTTACCTCAAAAACTGTCTCCCTGCTGCTATTTACATTAGCACCAATGGCACTAGGATAAATTCCTAGTGTCACCAGATACAGCTTATAACTCATGTCTTAAATTCTGGAGCTCTGGTGCCACTCAAGTGTACTCGATGGTGTACCAGTGGTGTGATTTGGCAAAAGGCAGCTTCCTGTGTTGTTGTTTGCTCATTTTGTACTATGAACTCCTTACCACCTTCCCATGTACCTTCTTGTGGTGTAATTCCACATGGCTGCACTTGTGAATATTACACCCAAGTATGCAGGATTAACAGCTTGGATGGATCTATATGTGAGTTGATGGGGAAAGGTTATTTAGTTTAGGGGAATTAATTGGGACCAGAATTTTTTTCTGAGCTCTTCTAATGTATATCATTCATGAAAACAGAATCATATTCAAGAGCAAATATTTTAGGCAACATCCTGGTAACATTATTTCCATATTCTTGTTTTCACTTGTGGTATCTGCTTTGACACACCTTTCATTTGGATGGATGGGACCTGCACTGGACTCCCACAAAATTCCAGTGAAAAGAATAAAACAGCAGTGTTTGGCTGCTTTGTTCTTCACATCGCTTGTCAAATGTAATCAAATTGCCAAATAATGTTTAAGCAGGCCAATTCTGAGCTGCCCTGGAACTTCAGTAAATAGGCCCTCATATTCAATATTCCCTGAGCCAGAGTAAAGTCTAGGGGCGGGCGGGCAGGTGTGGGGGACTCCCTGGTCCTGAATGGGATAACTGTGCCCCTGAGGGACCAGGTGCGTAGCCTGGTAGTCATTTTGGACTCACAGCTGTCCATGGAGGCGCAGGTTAATTCTGTGTCCAGGGCGGCTGCCTACCAGCTCCATCTGGTACGCAGGCTGAGACCCTACCTGCCGCAGACGGTCTCACCAGAGTAGTGCATGCTCTGGTTATCTCCCGCTTGGACTACTGCAATGTGCTCTACATGGGGCTACCTTTGAAGGTGACCCGGAAATTGCAATTAATCCAGAATGCGGCAGCCAGACTGGGGACTGGGAGCGGCCGCCGGGACCACATAACACCGGTCTTGAAAGATCTACATTGGCTCCCAGTATGTTTCAGAGCACAATTCAAAGTGTTGGTGCTGACCTTTAAAGCCCTAAACGGCTACGGTCCTGTATATCTGAAGGAGCGTCTCCACCCCCATTGTTCAGCCCGGACACTGAGATCCAGCACCGAGGGCCTTCTGGCGGTTCCCTCACTGCGAGAAGCAAAGCTACAGGGAACCAGGCAGAGGGCCTTCTCAGTAGTGGCACCCGCCCTGTGGAACACCCTCGCATCAGAGGTCAGAGAGATAAACAACTACCTGACATTTAGAAAATACCTAAAGGCAGCCCTGTTTAGGGAAGTTTTTAGTCTGTGATATTTTAATGTATTTTGATGTGTGTTGGAAGCCGCCCAGAGTAGCAGGGGAGACCCGGCCAGATGGGTGGGGTATAAGTAATAAATTATTATTTATTATAGTTTGGAAGATTTCTGTTAAGTGGCAAATACAAACTCTTAAGATATAAAAATGAGATATTCACTAGGTTATATTCAAATGGAAAATAATGCAAGAATTGGACCTAAGTGCACGTTCTTTACAGAAGATTAACTGATAAACCTGAGATGAAGTCCTCACTTGTTCTTTATATAGTTCATTTCTGGTGCCAACGTCTTTACAACCTTCATTTCACTGAGACGTATGACAATTTAGTGAGGCAAGACAGTTTCATTCCCACTTAAAAAAATGAAGGGCTAAGACTGAGAGCAAGTGACTGGGCCCAAGGCCACCCAAGAAGTATGTGGCTGCACTGGAATAACAACAAAGGCCTGCCAGATTTCAACTAAAATGTGATCCACTAGGCCAGGCATGGCAAAACTAGGCCAGCTGTTTGGGGACTACAATTCCCCTCATCCCTGACCTGTTAGCTAGGGATGATGGGAGTTGTAGTCCCAAAACAGCTGGAGGGCCAAGTTTGGCCACGCCTGGACTAGACCAACTCCCTGGACAGAGTCAAGACTAGTCTGTTTCCATCTTAAAAAGCAATAAGCACACAGCCCTGTCCTCCGCTACTAGTGCAATTTCCTAGTGAGTGGAGGTGTATGAGAAAGAGAAAAAGAAGGGAGAAATCACAGAAATGGACTGCAGTGCTGGAAGGGACAAGATCACAAAATACATATAACAGCAAAAAGGGTAAAGAGAGCTTGACTGGGGTTCACTTTTTTGTGGGATTTAAAGGGCCAGGTGGAAGCAGGAGGGGCAGCAGGAAGGGGATATCCCTTTAAGCAATAATTGATAGATGATAAGATAGATAGATATTTAAAATAAATATTTAAAACAGCATTGGAGGTGGAGTAGTTGTGTTCTTGGAAACATTACAGGCACTCCTAGTACATGTGCAGCCACATTTTACATCGCTCACACTGGCTGAGGAAGAAGGCGAAGTGAGAGGAGGCATATCTCTGTTTCAGCCTGAAACCGGCGCAGTGATCAGAACTGAGTTGGGGGCAATGCTGTCAAGTGATGGCAGCTGGGCCAGCTCAGGATGCAGAAAATTGCAGGCTAGGTTAGCCCCTTCCCTCTTAGCAGCAGGACCCCTGCTTGCCCACCTGTTTTCTGGGCAGAATGGGGAGTTCTGTGCCATGAGCAGAGACTGGCAGCGCTCAGCGGAGGGATACCTCCACCCCCAATCCAACTCTTGTGTTAAACCTTTTAAAACTCTGCACCCCCCCCCCCCGCTTGCCTGCACTTCTGAGGCCCGACATATGCCTGTCTTTGGGAGCAATCGGGCTGGTGGGCACAAGCCAGGAGGGTTTTTCAGTTGTGGCCTCACATTTGCAAACCCTGAAAACCTATCTGTTCATTGCAGCAATGTTTTTTAATGATTTTAATTGGGCTGGTGAAATCTGTGGTTCCTTTTAAAAACTGTGATTGTTTTGCCATTTCAATGTTCTACTGGGGCTAGCAGCTGTTTTAATGTATGTCCTGGCTATTTATTCTCTTTATTATTTTAGTGCTATTGACTGTTCCTAGCTTTAAATTGTGAATTTTATATATTACAGTTACATATTTATTTGGCCCATGTACCTTATGTGCTGCCTTCTGAGAATTTCTCTTTTTAAATATGGGACACAAATCTATTAAAATAAATAAATGAAATATAAGGGCCATTAATTTCTGAGAGATGCTTTTTACAAAAAGTAGGAGATTCTGGCTCTCCTAGTGTTCAGCCTATCTGAGAAGGGGGGGGGGAGGCATTTTGAAGAAATTAACACCCAACAAAAATACCCACCAGCTAACCACAGTGTGGATGTGTGCTAAAGGGGAAACAATGTGCAAGTTAGTCCATATTGAACTACCTGGCATTGCTGAACGTTGAGATGTTTTGACTCTTTACTTAATGCAGTGTAACCTGAAGAAACAGATTCAACACAGTCGTCACTGGTGACTGCAGAAGTCTGCTGCTTTTACGCTCTATCTAGCGGCCCTCCCCGAAGCACAGTCCCTATCTCTATGCAGTGCAATCAAAAAACTACTCTAACGAAGAGGATTATATTAATCTTTTTTCATTCAAGATGCAGAAAAATAATTTTGATGAAGTGGGGAACATAAGACTCATGCTTCCTGCAGTTTGAGAAATAATGAGTCACGCACTTCCCACCACCGAGATAACTTGTAATTGCAGTAAAGTAATTTATTTAGGAAGAGCCAGAACAGGAAAAACACCTGCTATTCCCCCCCACCCCACCCTCCAAAAACCACAGGTGGCCAAATGGACAAATTCCATCCAGAAGCAACAAGATAGATAGCAACAGGGGATCTTCACATGGCAACATTCTGAGATGTGGATCAGAAATGTTAATCTGGAAATTCTAATGGTGTTCTCCCCCCCCCTCAAAAGCCCTCAGGGCCGTGATCCAAAGGCACATGATGCACCACTTTCCTACATTTATTCACAGCTTCCCCATGAGTCACTAGACACAGCCCTTTGGTTGGAACATTCTGTCTTTGGATATAAAGGGATAATAATGTTTTACAAACTTAGAGTTGCCTCCTGCTTTAACTAGGCTACTGTCATATCCTGAAAATGCTTTGTGATTTAGGAGGGGAGACTACAAAGAGAACGTGGGAAACACATAATTAAACAAGGGAGAACAGGAGCATCAGAGATGTTCATTCATTCCCTTTGCTTCCCTTTGTGCTCCACCAGGTTGAGCATATCAGTAGATCTGACGGTTGTTTCACCCTTGTCTAGCCTCAGAGAAGTAAATCACGGGTAGAAGTGCTGCCTGCTGAAAGAGTTTAGGGAACCAGCTGACAGCAGATGGATTGCAAACAGAGATACTGTGCTTCTGGGAAACTATTGCAGAAGACAGTTACCTCACCTATAGGACAAGAAAGAAAGCGAATGTGGGGATATCCCATGAAACAGAGCAAAAATAAATAAATCTGTTTCTTGGCTTTGAATGACAAGAGAATGAAAGAATGGTTTGTGACAGCTGAATGAAGAAGGTGCCACGTCCTGGGAAATCCACCAGCAATATAAGCCAGCTTGCATGTTTAATGAGTTGTGTTTTCAGTAGTCCTCCAAGCTGAGATGATGGAATGGGAATTAGTTATAATGACTATTGCCACAACCAGCAAAAAGTGGGCACACGGCTTGATAAATGATGATCTCCCAGCACATGCCTATCAACCATTTGTTGCTTACATTGCTATACAACATAATATCAAGCCATCAAAGATGTTTTGCTTGTTTTTGCAGCAGAGAAAAGACATTTTGCATGGTTTTGTATTCTGCTTAATTGCTCAAGGCTTCCTAAAAGTCACAGCTTTTGAACTAGGATTCTTTCTAGAGATGCGGGGCATTGACAGTCCCAACAAAAAGAGATGGGACACTATATGCTCAACAAGAAAAGAAATTCTATACACTCACAAGCAGTGCTTAAAAAAAATGCTCACTCTCTGACTTAGCCATGTATATAAACTGGAGCTAATCTGAAAGATAAACAAAATAATTGTTTTCCACATGGTGGCCACATGATTTTTTTGCACGTGTATTTGTCATGTTAGCTTCCACACATTTCTGCATTTTCAGTCATGGATATTCACTGCAAAACTGCTCTGTCCACAACATGGAGTGAAGCTTGACAAAATATCCCTGGGGCCTTCTTGGGTTTTGTTCCTTGTTCACAAAGGCCCTCCGGTGTTCTTTTCTGTTCTGGGCATGTGCATAAGCATTTCCGTACCTATGTGTGCACGCCTTTTAAAAAATGCCTAGGTTGTGCTCAGGTGAGGAGCAAACAGAAGGACCGGTGTGTGGAAATATCTGCTGAAAATAAATGAATGAATGTCTTAAGTAGCTTATACATCAGCAGTGACTACAGATGTGTAATGGGTTGTTTTTATTTACTGGATTTCCTTTGGTAAGGGGAAATATGGATTAATTTTTGGGGGGAAAGGGCGGCTGACATTTTAATGTTGTCATGAGGACGCTGCAAAAAAAAAATGTGCCCAAGAAGCACCAATTCCACAATAAACTCCCTTCTGGAAGCACCCTTAATTTATTGAATGTTATTTGAAATATATGCCACCTTCCTCTTGTGTATGTTTTTATTTTTTTGGTTGTCCCCCCCCTTCCTTTTTTAGGTTAAATGATGGTTGTGCAGGAGAACAGAAATTACTGTTACGTTATCACATAATACAAGGGGGGGGGATGACGACAACAACACATGTCTTAGAACTAAAACACGAACTGTTCGGCATGATAAGCATATTAATTGAAATTAGTCACATAGCTAACAGAAGCTGAAGGAATGCTGGATCACTTCATTTTTGCCTTTCAGCCTCATGAATGCAAAATGTGCTTGTAATCTTAATACTATTCCACAGACAGAGCATGTCTTTAAAAACCGCACTTCACAAGACTCGAGGGAAAATAAGATCCTAATGAATGGTATTTACAGTTGCTTCATTTGCACATGCTTTCATTTGCTTTTCAGAAGTTACTACATAAACTGAAGTAATTAGGGGTAATGTGGGGCTGCTGCTCCCTTCTTAATCAATCCCCTTCTTGTTTTAAAAGTAAAAGGGAAAGTCCAGCAAACCTCTCAGAAATGCTACGGCGTGAAAAATGCACGTATGCTGTGACTTTGCATCCAGATAGGCTTATGACAATACAACTTATTACAGTGGGGTACAGGCAACTGTGTCATGTCACCACCTACAGTTTTGCATATTGGACAAGTAGAATGCCTTGAGAAGCATTTTTCCATAGACACAAACGTGTGTGTGTGTGTGTGTGCGCGCACACACACACACATATGCATGTGTGGGTATGCAATCCATCTCAGTTATAATCAGTGGGGATTTTCTTGTTGAGCAGAATACGAGGTGGATTGCCATCTGCATGTGTGGTCTGTGCATCTCAAAAATTAAAGACCTTTCAAGTGTGAGAAGCAGCCTAGAAGAATCACGAAAACTTATCTCTTTACAGCGACAACCATACAAATGTTTATTAGTTACATCTATTTCCGCACCAAACATATTGAGGGGAAGTAGTGAGAATTTTTTCTAGAGAATTTGAACGCAAAGCTGTGAAAAAAATTCATGCTTTTGGTTGGCCTATATAATTTTTTTATAATTTTGCATGTCTAGAAAATGTTCAGAAGCTTGTTTATACATTTGTAACTGCTTACCCACATGAGAACGTATCTAGACATTTCCCTTGAAATCATTTGTTATCGGCAGCACAGAAGTGACATCTCTTTTCTTCCAGTGTGATGCAAGTGTTAGCTATTTCATAACAGAAAAACATGCATCCGAAAGATCCGTAAAAGAAAAAAATCTCTTTCTGTGTGTGAATCTGCTTTCCCTTTAAAGCCACGAACAATAGAAGGTCATGTGATACAGTATCCTATCATTCAGCACATTAATAGCTGTGCTAGAGTAATTACACTTGTGGTATTTTTGCCTCAAGTGAAATTCTGAAATAAGAGGATGGAAATTATGATACTGCTGATAAATATTAATAAGTGAACTTTTAATTTTTTTGCCACAATATTCAAAATGCTAAGCATCTAGCTAATGCTGAAGCGGCCTGATATGTGTTTGCCTCCAGGGACCATGATGCTTTATGCACTTAAGAAAAAAGTTTAACGGAATTAAAATTTAATATCTAATTAGAGCAAGGCTAATATATTTTGAAACGAGTAGGAAGACACACACACACGCCTATGTGGCATATTTGCCACACTCATTAATCTTACCTGTAAAGCAGCACTGAGAGGTGAGCAGTAGGTGTGGCTGGTCTGCATGTTTTTAATAAGTGAAGGGTTTCTGTGCAAGGAAGATAGGTAAAGAAAGGGTAAAGTTAAATACAGTCAAATTTGCACTTCCAGAAGGCCAGGCTTTCTCCCGTACCAGAAAAAGGACAACACATAATAAACACAGTGGGTTTTTTTTTGTTTTGTTTAAAACTACATAGCTATTTTGACTGCCTTCACCTTCACTGGATATCTATCTCAGGTTCGAATGTCATGTTTTGGTCTCAGAGCTGAAAATGCCCTTTAGATGTTCCCTGAGCTACTTACCTCTGTGCAGCTCCCACACAGCTGGGAGAACATCCATATGAGGCAGCCATGCAGGCAGAAGATGCTCACATGGGTCTTTCCCACAGAACTGACACAGCTTTCCTTATAACAGCCAGTGCATCAGCCGGTGTCGTATCATTTAAACATTCTCCCAACTCTGCGGGAGCTGTTCCTGGATGTGAAGCTGGGAGAACGTCTAAAGGGCATATTGGTCAAGTTTGTTGGTGTCCGTTTCTCAGTTGCACCCACCATAGTTTTTCCTGGACTTCTTATAATGAAAGCCCTCCACAAAAACATGTAGGGCGTGGAAGAGAAAGAACTATTCATCCACCCCCTAACATCAGTTCCTGTGTGAGACACCATTCTTCTTGGCGTGGCTTCTGTCTGGGAGGGAGGTACTGCAAAGCAGTGAATTGTGCCAAAAATCCATGCAATGTTTTCAGAGGCAAAAATAATTATTTTGTGCACCTGTGAATTGGTCAGGTATCACTGAATGATCCAATGATGCCTGAAGTATGTTGTTGGAAGTACCTAAAGAGCGAAGTGTTATACAATACACAGTGGGTTGGTCATCATTTAGTAGGACTTGTGTTCCCACTGATTTCACTGGAAATTAACTTGTGGTTACCTTTCCACATTGAATTCAATTACAGAACTAATGCACAGCGCAATCCTGGTGGATTGCAGGAGATTTCCTGTCTCAAGCAGGGGATCGGACTGAATGACCTATGACTCATTAAAAGTAAGTTTAGTAAGTCTGGGTCCAACCTAAATGTGCCCAAGTATGTAATAAGAAAACACACAAGGGTAAAATTCATCAGATACTACTGCTAGGATCCCTCCATTCTCTTGCTCAGTAAACTTTGCTGAAATGAAAGGAAAACATAGCAGGAGCACCTGGTGGGTTGCACTTGGAATTTCTCTCTGGGACCACTAAAAACAATGCTCATCGTAAATCAGTAATAAAAAAACAAAAACCCAAACACTGTGCGGTATCATTACTTTTTTTGTTGAAATAATGGTTTACCCCTTTTATTTTTAAGGAGTCTTCAAATAGAAATATGCAATTTAAAGCCTCCAGCTCTAATTTTTTAAACATTTATTGTGCACCTTTACAAATGCCACTGCAATGGCCTTTGAGCATTGTTTTCAAACACGTTTGAATGTTTCAATTTGTTCGTTGTAGCAATGTAAATTTTATTGAGAGAATACAGGGGGTGGGGGTGGGTTAAGATCAACTAAAATTATCAATATGGAAACAGCCTAAAACCATCCTGCTAATTGGTTATACAGCATTACCCAGCATCATCATGATAAAGAACACATCCTTATCCCTGCATTATAACAAAGTATCACCATAAACATGTCAGAAAGTGTTAGCATAGGCATTTGCAAAGAAGCAGTGCGATGCATGTACAACCATGACATTTAAGGGGGAGATTTCTTTTGCAGCAAAGGCAGTGCCACTATTTCGTGAAATGCGAGTCTACATGAGATGGATAAATCATGCAAAGCAAAAGCAACAGAAAACAAAAAATTGGGGGGGGGGAGGAACTAGCACGCCCACGCCCACACACACACACAAAGCAAGTAAAAGCTCTTACTGTGTAACAAGCTCGCCAAAGTTTTCATCAGGGCAGAATTTTCTAGGACGGCCTCGTTGAATATGACGGCCCCGTTTAAACTCTTCATCATCAACAGTCCAAAAGGACCCAAACTCATCCTCTACTCTGATAAAGCACTTATGCAGGGATAGGTTGGTGCGAATAGCACCCTGGGATAAGATCAGCAAACGAGATGAAGTGGAAACAAAGTGACATGGGATCGGGGAATAGAACAGACATCAAATACAGGGGAAAGGAAAAAGAAAATAAAATGCAATAAGCATAAGCAAATGGATTGTGAGGGTTAATATGCATTGCCACCTAAAAGCTACTAGCATGTGATGCAAAACAAACACCAAGCAAGCAAGGGCAAGGGGACTGGTGGGCATACAAACGGTAGTGATGAAATGTTTTCTGTTGTTTCCCCTTGACTGAAACAAGGTGAAACTACCCTGGATTGATCTCTAAACACCATCTAGCAGCCAAAGCCTCTATGTTAACACTGTAAGCATGATCCAAGCTAGGCTAAGAAGTTCAAACATGGTGGACATACCCACTGATCTTTTGTGGCCTTCGTTTTTGGAACTCTACTTCATCCACTGTCCATACTGCCCCTTTTACGTTTTCTACTCGCACAAAACACTTGTGAAGACTAAGATTATGACGCACTGCATTCTGCAGCAAGTATGAGAGAGAAAATATTGAAGAAGAAGAAAAAAAACTTTCCATGAGAAGAAGAGACTTAGCATTGTCCATGAACAGCAGCATTGTCAGCCGTCAAGTCCCCTTTCCCTCACCCGCCCTCCGCATTGGACTGTATAATATTTATATGTTTTTAAGATTTGCAAAAGAAATAGCATAAAATCTCCCTTGATTAGCCATCAAGGTTGGGTTTCTTTGAAAGAACATGACCAACATTCAACCTGGGCAAGAATTAAAAAACAACAACACACAATTGTCATTTTACATGCTTTGTCACCCCAGGGGCGCGTATAGAACCAAGGCATGGTAGAACAGGGCTAAAGAATTTATTTAAAAAAAGGTAAACTTTTTTGGGGGGGTGGCGATGGGAGACAATCTTGCCATGAAAAAGGGAAGGAAGAGTGCAATTAAAAAACCGGGTAAAAACTGAGGGTCTGGTTTTGTAAAACTACGTTTTCATGGCCTGCTAAAAGTTCAAGAAATGTTAATCATGTGTAAAAATTCCCTGCATAGGCTGGGTCCAGATTAAGTTAGTTGAACTCAGTGAGACACGTTAATCATGTCTTCATTTAAGTCCCATTGATTTAAATGGGAACCAAGTGCAAGTAACTTAGTCCAGATCCAACCCACAGCAACACATTTCAGAAAGTAGAAATATATAAAGACATAGTTCTTTGGGCCGGGGGGGGGGGGGACCTCTTAAAGTCTTTCACCACATACTCCAATAGGGAAGCTGCCTTTCATTCCTGAATTCTGGCTAAGCATTGGGTAGATCCATGAAGAAACCTCTAATACCCAAACAAAAATTCACTGCTTGTAGTATACTTAAATAGCTATGTCCATTGACTCATGTTTCTGAAGGCCTCACCAATTCCATAATTGTTTTCAGATTCACACTTCCAGCAACAGTACTTCAGTACTGCATAAAATATTTCATTTTGGACCTGCCCATACCACTGGAGTACAGTACAGTACAGTACTGTATTGTATTATATTGTATTTCTGCAGAGGGACAAAGCCCGCTGTTCCCCTCAACCCCTAACACTACCTACCCTAGACTCCAGGAAGGCAAGCAGCATGCTCTTCCCCTGTGCTATCCAAGCTACTTCATCTGTCCTACTGCTTGCTATCACTTAAAGGCAGCTGATAGCTGGTAGAAAGGAAGCAGACCGGAAATACACAGGTCAGTAACTAGCATCTACCAACTGTCAATGGGGAAGCTAGTTTACAGGCACAAAGCCAGAAAAACATATGGACAGGTGTATAAGTAAACAAAAAGACTAGGCTCCATATTCATGAAATCCTGTATATGTAGTGAAAGGCATTCTAATCATGGCTGTCTAAAATCACTGTGCAAACCAAGGTTAGGCATAACACATTTATCATATTAATTAAACAGCGGAGGGAGGTCTGTGTTACAACGGGGGAGGGGATTCCAAGAATCCTTTGATACTGCAGTTTCTCAGCGCAACTAATTTCCTTGCCCTTGTAGCATATCCATTTCCCCAGAAGCGACTAAACAGACAGTCCAATGTTTTTGAACAAATCCAGAGCTACAGTATACACATTTTTGGCAGAAAGAAAGTTAATAAATCACCGAAGATTCCTATAACCACATAACGTGGAAGCTGTTGAGGATCTACAATGTAAGTTCGTTACTTCTGTTGCTCTACAAGCCAAGGCTGGGTGAAAAGCCAAGCCTTTAAGCCGGGTGAGATCCATCACACCATCCCACAATTTCCACTCCATAATTTCACTATATGGACAACTTTGGCTCTGATTAATTCATTTCTGGAAATGTGTTTAAGGAATGACAATTGCTCCCCATGTGTAGAGACAACACAGTCACTGTGTCTGACATGGCCTTAAGAAAAAAATAAACTAACAGGAGATGACTTTGTGATTTTGATTCTCACTGTCAGTATGAGAAAGGAAAAAAGCTGCTCTGTACATTAAAACCACAACCACACACCATACAAAAACAATGCTAATTACCCTTGAATAAAGTGTTTGTTGTTTTTTATCTGAATAAGCTCTTATTTATAAAAACATTTACCTGGCACAGCAATATATATGCTTTGGAGTGACATTTCACTGGCTAGCAATCTGTTTGCTATCAGTTTGGAATAGATTCACACTAAATGAGTTAAGCTGGACTTGATCTGATCCGGGCCAAAGTTAAGTTTGTTTAAAGATTGGTTGCAATTTAAGTTAAGGGTCTGTTCTGTTACCAATGATACCATGCCAAATTTGCAAATACGATACGTTCAGCTTTTAAGGGTGAGGTGATAGCATTAGGATCCAAGGAAGATAAGAGTTCCCATGGATCTTTGGGAGCCTGCATCACAATCCAAGGCAACTGTACCTCCCATGGATCCCTGTGCCTAGCAGCCACAAAGATATACAGCAAGGCCTCTGCAGTGTAAGTCAGTATGGAAAAGGAAAGGCAGGGATCAGGTGTCAGGCTCTAAGCCTAACTTCAAAGGGGACATTTTAATAGACTCTTGGGCTTTCAAAATTAGGGAAGTTCATTTCTGAATCCTCCAGTTCTAAAGTTTAGAGCTATCTTGTTTGATTCAGTAAAGTGATTGGTTAAAAAAAATGGTTAAAAAGGCTCTAAAGGCTTTTCTCATCCCCCCTTTTTTACTTGAGAATCTGATGCCAACACCTGAATCTTAATGACCACAGTAAATGTTGGCCCTTCTTTCGAGAGAGAAATGCAAAATGAGTGACAAGAGTTAATGAACATTGATCAGACCTGTAGAAAGTGTGGGACTGTAGCTGATGTGAGGTAGAGTAAGCTAAGCGATGATGAATTGCCCAAAGCCACTCAGTGAGCTTCCGCAGTGGTGTATTTTAAATGTATTCTTTTAGATAGTAACAGATTATTTTTATATTTCATGTCACTGGTAAATTCCCCAATGAAAAGGTAATAGAAGTACTGCAAATAAGACAAAAACAAATATTGCTGAGAGGGGATTTGATTCTGAATTTTCCAAACCTAAGCTCAATATGGTAACTCCATGTACCACGCAAGCGTTCAAGTGTTGTCTAAGTTACTTATGTGACTCATCAGGTAGAAACATCACTGGCTGTGAAGTCTACAGATGTGGCCAATTACATTTGTTGCAGGGTGATACCCAATGCTAGTTGGAGCAGATCCAATGAAATGGGTGGACATGGGTAATGTTCTCCATTAATTTGAATGGTTCTGCACCGAGTATGACCAACACTGAATATCACCCACAGAGTTTTGCTTTCAGAACAGAGTCAACAAATTGTTATTTTTTTTGTTAAAGTCTATTGCCACCTACACCTCCCCTTCACTTCACAGTTCAAAAGTGGTTTGGGGCTTCAGGATTAAAGCTTTTTAAAGGCGGCACCAGTGATGTTTCCCCCTTTCTTTTCTTTAAAAAAAGCTGCTGTGCCAAATCCCCAAACCACTTTTTGAAATGAGGGGAAGATAAAGAGCAGTTTAGGGTTGGGGGCTTTTTAGAAGGAAACTCTGCAAAAAAAAAATCAGATGTCGTGTGTGCCACTTTGTACTGTAGCCATTTTAAAATAAAGGGAGTATTCTAAGAGAATTTAAACACACAGTGAAATTAACTAAACAGAGCCAAACTATTGAAATTTAAAGCACCAGGGGTATTTTTGTTAAATTGCTAGATTTAATATTTTTATTGGCTTGCGTCTTTACTGCTGTGCCCAATTAACCTGTATTGTGTTTCATAATACACTAGTGAATGTTTTGAGAAGTTGGCATGTTAATTTAAGGCAGGTGTATCAGCTGGCTGAAAAGCCAGTTTTCTATGAATCCTTGGAAAAAGAGTTTGCGGCTTCCAGTTAAAAGAATGTGTACATAAAACCACCATCTGATAAAGCTTCTTCTTCACCCTTTCCCCTATATCTCAGCAGCTGAAATGTTTTCAGTGCTAGGAGCGACTACACAGGCAGACTGGTAGTTTAATCACAGAAGGTGGAGACAAAAAACAGCAATGGGCATCCAAATTAGCAGCAAATTTCAAAGACAGTAGAATATTTCTGCCAACCAGCAAGTTGTTTGTGGAAGATAAGAGGCACCCTGTGTGTGTCAAAACAACTGATCTAGATTTCAAAGTCCACACACCGTTACAAACAGTTATGTCTGCAGCATTATCTGTTCTGTACATGTCAAATACTAAATCAAGAGGTACACATGGCAATAAGGTATACCTTCCACGTTGCTGCATTGCGTCTGAAGTAGGCGAACATTCGCGTGAACCAATTGTAGATTTCATTTAGTGTTAGCTGCTTTTCTGGAGATTCAAGAATGGCCTGTAAAGCAATTAAAACTCAATAATGATCTAAGACAAAATGAGCAGAAAACACACTTGCATATTTGTTTGAATAAATAAAACAAAACGTGACTCTTGAGCACAAAATCGAAAAGAAGGTTTCATGCTACAATCTAAGATTAATGGTTGTATTTAATAGCTCAATGGCAAAATTCAAAATGGAATTATCTAATTGTTTTGAGTTTTATTTCTGTTTCCTTACAGAAATATTAATTTATTAGTCATTCATAAAGCAGAATCAAAGAGAAATGCAAAACATTTCACTAGCTGATTAAAGCTTAGTAATTATTTTGAGCTCAGATTAATTCTAGGGATCAGAGATTACTGTAGCTTGTGATAATTGACTTGCCATCTTTAAACAGGCTCATTTTCACTGTTGTGTGAAATGAATTTCCTAATAATCACATCGTATAGTAATACTTAATCAAAAGCAATTATGGTATATGTATTTCAGTTGTGAGAGAAAGAAAAGAACCTTATAGCAAAGGCTTCAGCATGCCAACAGGCTTTTCATCTGCTCTGTCTATAGCATCACATATATGTAAAACCCTGGATCCCAGCAGGGTGTTCCGTTTGTTCTCACTTACCTGCCTAATTAAGGATGCATATGTAAAGGGTGGCCTGACTTCTGCATTCTTGTAGAATTCTTGGTTCTGCGCAAGATCTGCTAAATAAAAGTACAGGAGTTCCCTGTATTACCATGGCCCACAGTTCACACGAGCAACACACAAATGAGAAGAATGTGAGAATCTCCCTGCACATCCATCAAGTTACCTGAAGAGATGGGCACGTTGTATTTGTCAGAGTACCGCCTTCGGATAGGTCCGACATTGTGCATGCTGGTAGTAGTGATGACAGAAGGTCCCTGGGAAACAGGAGTGATGGGTGCTGTTGGGGTGGTGGGGGTGTGAGGTAAGCTCTGTGGAGAAGCCTCTGACGCAGTCTTTGAAAGTGTGACGCTAGATACAAGGTTCAGCTGTGGAAAAAGCAAAAGGAGATGTCATTAAAAATATTTATCACAATTTGCTCCCCTTGATCCATAGGAGTGGTGTTGTAGTTAAGAGTGTGAACTGAAAACTAGGAAGTCTCTGGTTATAAACAATGTTTGAGCCATGACCTTAGGGCAAGCTACTATCTATCTTTCAACTCAGCCCCAGGTTCCCTTCCATTGTAGGTAATAAGATGCTTTAAACACGTGAAAACAAAGGTAGGCAATGTGGCGGCCTCCAAATGTTGTTGGACTATAACACCCATCATCCCTGACCATTCCAGCTGGGCCGATGGGAGTTGTAGTCAAAAACATCTGGAGGGTGTTAAATAAAATGACAGGTATTTTAAAATTAAGTTTAACCATTTTTTATATTAAAAAGCACACTACTTATACTACTGAATGCCCCCCAAACTAAGTATTTACTATGACTAGTATCCAAAGATGCGCCAAGTCCCTATTTTCATTAGTGCAAGGATTTATGCTTGCAGAAGCAAACTTTTCCTCCCCTCACACACCCCTTTATCTGTTCTGGGTCGTCGTCCCCACCAGCCAATTCTCCGCAGCAGATTTGGGGAGAGCATGCAGTGGAAGAGAACAGGGAAGTTCCATTTTGCAAGAGTAAATCCTTCAGCTAATGCAACAAGGGCACGGGATACCACCCTATGGTTTTAAGTTAAGAAAGAAAAGCCATTATCTTCTTCACATTTGACCACATTTGGGTCCAGTGAACATTTTCGTATAGATATGATATGAGGAAAAGATCAGAGTTTTGTCTCAAAACTAGTATCATTACAGACTTAAAGCAGTTTTTGATACGAATCCATCTTCCCGTGAAAATCTGAGAGAAGATGGAAGAAAAGCACAATATGGGTGTGTGTGTTTTTATCCTCAGCAACTAAGCTCTTGGAATGATTTGCATTGAAAAGTCTGCATGGATGTAAAAGGTTTAAATTATTTTCTTTACATCATGGTTCCAATCCAGTTCTGCAGATTCTGTCATTTTTAACAACAACTAAACAAAAAGACATCAGAAATGTATCCACACATTTTTTTATACCACACCCGGTTTGGTCCCAAATAATACCATTAAGCCTTCAATCCTATACTCACTAACTGCAGCAAATTCTATTGAACTCAGTGGGGCTTCCTTCTGAACAGCCATATATAGGATTATACCCTAGCATCTTACCTATTAAGTCATCTAAAGTACTGTATTTTTAGCTCCATAAGACACACTTTTTCCCTCCCAGAAAGGAAGGGGGAAAGTCCATGTGTCCTATGGAGCAAATGTGAGAGCCAGAGCCTGCGCCAGAGCCAGAGCCCACGCCAGAGCTGCGCGCAGCGGGAAACCGGCTCTCGGCCTGTTTCCGTGACAGCAAGCAAGATGAGAGGAGAAACGGAAGGGAGAGCCTTCTGCCCCTCCTCCTAGCTTCCATCCTTCCTTCCTTCCTCTTTCTTTCTCTCTCTCTCACCCCTTCCATCCGTCTGTCCTTTCCTTCCTTCCTTCTCCCTTTCTTTCTTTCTTGCTTTCACTCTCTCTCACCCCCTTTTCTTTCTTTCTCTCCTTCCTTCCTTCCTTTCCTTCCTTCCTTCTCTCTCTCTTCCCACCCTCCTTCCCCCCTCTCTTTCACCCCTTCCTTCTTTGTCTCTCTTTCTCTCTCTCTCTCTCTCACCCCTTCCTTCCTTCCCTCCCTCCCTCCCTCCCTCTTCCAACTTGAATAAAATATTGGGGGCAGATAAGCCCCACCTCACATACCGTATTAGCCATTCTCAACCTGTGGGTCCCCAGAGGTTGTTGAACTACAACTCCCATCACCCCTAGCTAGCAAGACCAGAGCTCAGGGGTGATGGGAGTTGAGGGATGATGGGAGTTGTAGTCCAACAACATTTGGGGACCCACAGGTTGAGAACTGCTGCAACTGATCTCAAGACGAAGTGCATGCACACTATAGAATGACAATGCCCATCAACATGGGGGACGACGACGACTTCCTCAAATATTTAATGGAGGGCAAAGGCATCTGGGCCTCTAGGAGTTGGCTGCTATGCCTAAGACAATTCCAGAAAGCAAAAAAAAATTTTTCTTGTTTTCCTCCTCTAAAAACTAGGTGAGTCCTATGGTCGGGTGTGTCTTATGGAGCAAAAAATATTGCCGGTTTGAAGAATATTTATTGGGTTAAGAAAAAACAGATCATTTTAAGAATCAAGGCCATTTTTCTAAGAGAGTATACAAAAGGCCCCATGAGGACATCAGAAAATTTATATTCCATGTGTAATACATGGGTTACTTAGAAAAACAGATAAACTAATCAGTTATCTACAAGCAATATCCACAATTTTTTTTAAAATTAAAAATGGTACTATATAACTAGACAATCAACATGGCCAGCAATTGGCTGCACGGAGTGCATAGTTGAAGAGTGCCGATGTTATTTCCCATTAACACAGATCTCATTATACACAGAGGACTCAAAAAGTATTCAAGACAAATGAAGGCTCATAGGAACTTTGGTGACAGAGACACAAGATGACCCTTAAACCACAGTAACTAAATGGAAACCTTGATGTTTAGATGCAAACAGTACAGAATGTGTACTTATGGCCTACAATGGTACCTCGACATCCAAATGCCTCAACTTCCAAAGTTTCAACTTACGAAGTCGGCAAACCCGGAAGTCTTTTCGCCGCATGCGCGTTCTGCACCTGCGCAGAAGCTGCGCGCACGGTCAGCGCATGTGCAGAAGTGCAAAATTGTGCTTCTCGCATGCGCAAAACGGACGCTTTGACAACCGAAGGATTCGGCTTACGAAGAGCACCGCGGAACGGATCGCCTTCGTAAGTCGAGGTACCACTGTACTTTTGAGTTTCCCACTGGGTTAAACAATGTGGGAGGGCCATCCTAACTCAACTGCCAATATAAGCTACTGTCAGAATTCATGATGTATCAGGCTACTCTGGAAAACCTCTCAAGGAAGGGAAAATGAGGTATGCACACCCATCTCAGAGCTTGGGATACGAGAGGTGAAGCAAAGGGTAGTAGGTGTGCCCCACTCTGCAACATTTCTCCATTTACAGAACCTTATTTTTATTTATGTATTCAAAACCTTTTTATAGCACCCTTCATTAAAAATTCCAGAGTGGTTTTCCACACCCAAATCCCAATACAATAAAAACAGTCCATTTAAATCCAATAAATTCAGGGAAAACAGCAACAATCACAGTAGCCAGACAAATCTCAATGCCTTGGTGTCAACGGGCAGCCAAATTACACACTGCATTTGCATATCTTCTTCCATACTTAAGACACAGAATGTTATTTCATAACCAAAAGTAGTCGGGGGTGGGCCAGAGATGGTTTGGTGTTTAGCTCTTTCCTCCTGAAAATCGCTATCAAGCTGCAATTTGCCCCCAAAGTGCTGTTTGCCGTAAACAGCAGCTGGAGGGCACATGTGTGACTCCTGGCAGGAGAACAATGTGGGAGGAAAGGGTGACACTCTTGCACCACAGTCCCCCATCCAGATTGCCTACCGCATGCAACTGTGAAAACACACAAGTAATGTTTGGTTTCTCCCAGTCCTTTCCACTTATAGAGCAAAGGGAACAAGCTACACCCAGGAAAACTGAGGAGCGAGCACATGTCTCATGGAAACTTGGCATGCGAAATGTTGAGGGGAAAGAGGCAGCAACAGGATTTTTCTGCACACAGCAGCATTTAGTTATGAACCGAACTTTGTGGAAACGAGAGCTGGGTGGTTGGATCCGTGATCTGATCCCACAGTCTGCTCACATGTCCAAGAAGAAAGATGGGAGGTTTTGCTTTCAAATCACGCAACTACATGAAATGACGGCTGCAGATTCAGAAGCTACCTTGGACAGTGTTCTTGCTTGAAAATATGAGGCAAATGCTAACTTATGCACCAGATAGGCTATCTTAAGTTACTTTATTTGGGATTGCATCAATTCTGTTATGCCCTCCTGACATCTAACCAACACAGAGGGAGGGAGGGAGGGAGGGAGGGATAGTGTACAACTGAGAAGTCTTGCTAAGAAATCAAATCTACCCTATTTTATCTCCATTGTTAAAGTAGGTGTTTTTAAACATCACAAGCAGATTTGAATCAATTTCCAGTGCTCTTCCATTGCATAAGCTCAGTAGATTGGCTCTCCTGCTGTAAGGAGCACGGATACTGTTTCATCATTACTGTTCAAACCACTCAATTTCAAACAAGTTCAATTCTGTTTTTACTGTTTAAAAGCTTAAACATTTAATCTGTTTCTACTAGGAAGCTGGGGAGGGGGAAGCCCAAAGGTCAATGTTCTCCAGTTAAATAATTTGAATTGAGTTAAATTTCTTTAGGCTTTTCAGGGTAGGTAGTACAACTAGAAATAAACACAGAAAGTGAGGAAGAGTAAAGGGAGGGGATGCCTCCTTTAACAGGCTTGACAAATGACACTGCGATTCACACCCACTGCTGGGCTGCCACTAATAAGCTACAGAGGAAGCAGCCAATCTCAGCTAATTACCAGATAAAATTGTATTGTAAGGACTCTAATTAGGAGATGCTTATGGAGGTGATCTAATGATTAAACGCCGCATTCGAATGACCCCACCATCAATGTGCAATGGTGCAAGATGTCACTGGAATATTTTGTAGAAACAGTAATTTTATTTCAAGGGGGGGAGGCAGTAATATTTGTAATAATGGCTACGAGGTAAACTAATTAAAAGACAGTTCCTAGAGGAAAGCTGTGGCTTTGAGCAGCTGTGGCCGTTCCAAAACAAAGTGCCAAATCTCGACAGAGGAACTGCAGTCAAGTGGAAAATTTCTGCCTGACCTCTGCTCTTGCTATTAATTTGCAGGAAAACTAATGACACATATACATATTCCCACAAAATTGTTCTAATTGCTAATTTGCCAAAGGAGCCCAGTTTCCAAATTAAACATGACTGCAATCTGAGAGGGAAGAAGAAGAAGAAGAGGGGGAAGGTGGTGGAAGGTAGGAATCTAGCATAGCATTGTGTTTCACCTCCGACAATAGTTGGGAGACAGAACCAACAAGTTAATGAAACGATGACCTCGTCACTTCCTATAGAAGTTTTGCTTGTCAGACTTCTGCTTGATGATGATAGCATCTCACATTTTTCAAGAGGCCAACCTTGGTCAGCCACTGTGCCAAAAATGTAAAGGGGTAGCAGCAGAGAGAATTTACACCGAGTACACTTGAGAATACACTGCTTCCATTGCCTCAAAATTCAGTTATTAATTGTGAACTGGAGCAGAACTACTCTATGAATTGTGTTGGTTTTTGTTGGGATCTAAAATATTAATCTTCATTACAAACTATTAAATCTTAATATCATCATCAATTAACAATGAAAAAGCCCCATCTAGACTCTGGCTTTGCAGCAGCCAAAGATGATTATGCAGGGCAAAGATCAGGAAGGGTTTGTACTGGGAAGGTCTCTTTTCCTGATGGAAATGCCACGCCATTTCTCAATGTTTTCATTTTCTATTTAAAAACATGCGACTCTGGTTTCAAAAGCTGCTCCTAGAGGCATTTGACATACACAAAGCTTCCACTCTGAGGGGAATTTATTTTGAGTGAGACAAATCTGAAGCCAGGCTTTATTATTGTGGAGAATGGTCCTTAACTTGGACGTGTTAGTGCAAGCTTATATTGTCCAGGCATTGATGGCAACTAGCTACTTGTTTTTGTCCCAGCAACAAGCAGACCAAGCATTATTGGTTTACATCTTGTAAGCGTTGTCAGTAAGTGACACTGTGTGGTTCAGAACCTGCTTGAAACGGTTGGGGTTTTGTACCTGAACATAGGCAATATCTATGAATTAATAAGTTACAGGTAGGTAGCTGTGTTGGTCTGCCGTAGTCGAAACAAAATAAAAAAATTCCTTCCAGTAGCACCTTAGAGACCAACTAAGTTTGTCATTGGTATGAGCTTTCGTGTATCTGAAGAAGTGTGCATGCACAGGAAAGCTCATACCAATGACAAACTTAGTTGGTCTCTACGGTGCTACTGGAATGATTTTTTAAAAAATGAATTAATAACTATTTCTGTTCTCTCCTGCTGATAAATAGCTGGCTCTGTATTCTGCCTAAGGATGGATCCAACACTAGGGTTGCTATACATCTGGAGTTTTCTGGACTTAGCCGGGATTCGGCCGTCGGAAATGGTGTCTGGGTGAAAATCACTAGAATGACGAGGAAAATCTGGACATATGGCAGGCAACCCATGTCGGAAGAGTAAAAATAGCTCAAAACCTTTAAAAAAAAAAAGATCTTGGAAAAAAAATCAGCAACTTTGGCAAAAAGAAAAGAAAGCTCAACAACAACTTTGCCAATAAAAAGCTCAACAACTTTTGTGTCTGGATTTCCACTTTTTGAAATATGACAACCCTAGCCTATCCTACACAACTCTAAAATGTGTGTAATTACCACAACCAACCGAAGTCCATGTAGGAATATGCACCAGTTTCTGGAATATCTTCTGACAATTCTAATGCAACTCTGCCTACTAAACAGCTTTAAAATAATAGGTGGGTGTAGTATCCTAAAATCAGATGACCAAGATCTTCCTATCACAAAGGATTAACAAGCAAAATAACACCAGAGCCAATTTCTCACTGCACTTTTAAGCCTGCAACAATTTAACCTGAAGTAGGCATTAACACACACCCCCCTCAGAAAGGCTCTATTTTTTTCTGAAAGCTGCCTTGTGTTCCCATCAGGGAATAAATATATAATATAATAAATATATAATAATAAAAATCTGAATTTTCTCCTGCTCATTTTAAAAAGAATAATTTTCTTAAACAGAGTAAAAAATAAGTCTTACCCAACCTTACCTTACCTTACCAATGCTGCATAAATCATTAAGAGTATTTTTACACATGTATGTTTGTACGCATGCAAACACACACAAAAGAATGATAGTTAAAATGGCTTCCATTAGGTTTAAGGTAATACATGCAAATGGTGACAAGAAAGCAGCAGACACACCAAGAGGACTAGCAGATTTCAAGCGGGGGGGGGGGGGGATCATACAAGCTATGCTGAGCCCATCTGTGGTGCTTTAGGACAGCAATTTCTCCACTGTTGATTCTACCATTCTGATCATGGCTAAAACAGTTGCTGTAATTGGACTTCAGAGATGGATACCAATTGCTAAGCCACAGAAAGTGGATGTGTGTTGGGACTGTTAGATTTAGTGTGCTTTAACACTTCATCCACAAAAATTTTTCAATATATATATATATATATATATATATATATATATAATCTGCACGCAACACAGGATTTGGCAGGCAGCAATCACTTAGCAGGTGTTGTTATTGGCAGGGATACTAAGGAAACCCAAGTTGAAGAGTGGGACTTAATGAAAAACAGTATATAAAAACAGCTTTTGTGTGTTGCATTTGCAAATCTCTTTTTATTGCTACATATCATTATTTTTCAAACTATAAAATACAGCTACAGCAGCTAAAATGCTCAGTCATTACCTCACAGTTAAAAGGCTATTTTTTAATGCTTTGTTTTTACAGTTGCTAAAAACAGGATTTCAAAACAATCCTAATTGCTGTGGTTAGGGTAAAGGAAAATACATAAAAAATAGCCAACAGTTATGTCAGCTCTATAAAGACGGATGTACTGCCAGGTATGCAAAAAACACTTTTGAGCCAAAGAAAGAAGAATGTATTCCTTCTCTCTTTCCCGAGGCACAATTTGTAGCTATGAAAGTGCCATCTAAAAGCACATTGTGCCTTGGTTTCCCTCTGTCATCTGAACCTCATACATGAATGAAAATAATGGAACAACTATTGCATTAAGCATATCGATGCATTAGAATATCAATGCTTCCAAATTCTGTCATAAACAAAAACGTCACAGAGATTAAGAGAATACTGGATAATGGAATATTCAGCTAATTTTTACTTCAGACACTGAAATAAAAATAGTGGTGTCGACTGCTGTAATATTTCTTTGACAATACAGGTCAACAGTAGGATGTAACAGAAAGCACAGCCACCTTTTGATGTGTGCCTTGAACACAGGGACAGGTATTCTCCAGCCACTTCCACTCTTGGAATGCCTCACACAACAGGAATGACTAGAACAGCAGGTATCTTAAAATGGGCTTCCCTAAATCATGGAATAGACTGTTTGAGCCTTCCCTTCTAAAGCAAAGCAAAGATTGACAGTTCATCTGAGGACACGTTCCTTCACTCCCAAGTCTCATAAGAGCCAGCAGACTAACAGAAAACAGAGGTATACAAGAGTCTTGGAGTGCCTTAAGGTTCATGGAACTCCCGCCTAGTCAATCAACACAACAAGAAGTGGAAAAGAATACAGTTTTCACCTCCTGACCCAGTCAGGTTATGAACACAAGGTGGGCTGTGTAGAAGAGATCAGGAAGAAGGCTTCTCTCAACATGGTCTTAAAGACATGAAAAGAGCTATCATTTCACACCATCCACTGACTGTGAATTCCACAAGCAAATGGGGATCTCAGAGATAAGGTTTGGGAAAATACAGTTGACTGCATGCTACAATTCTCACCCAGTTCAGGGTATGTTTGCCTTTGCTTTCCTCCTCCACAGGCATACCTGTTTGGTCCTCACGGTATACCTGCTAACTTGCTCACTTGCCTAACCAAAAAATTTTCTTAACGAGAGTGCCTTCTTTTTGCATCCTGGCAAACACCTTGTGTGTACACCCCACCCACACCCACCACAGTTGAAAGCTGTTTATAAAGTGAATGCTTTCAACACGCACTTATTGGAATTATGTTCACTTCCGCAGGACCTTAAGCATGTGGCTGATATATGATAGCTGAGGAAGGTTGAAGCACTTCCAACATGCTGCAAAGAGATCTCTTATTTTAAGGAGATAATCTCATACATGCTTCTCCTTGTGATTATATCTGACAAGTTGCTGCTCTCTGTGGTTGGATGGACTCCTGATTCATTGTGTGGCGCTGGGAACTGATCAAAGAGTTCAGCAAAATATGGTGCTAATTTATGTACCTAGTCAAGACCAAAGCACTTGACTAACGAGAAACACCTATGGCAACCAAATAATAGACAGCTAAAGCTCATATTGTGCAGCCAGATCCTCAATTTTTAGCTGATGGTGAATTTTTAATGCAAGCATTACAAGCCCCACTCAGTTGCAATTTTACATCCGTGTTTTATTAGTAAGCTTGCATCAGTTCTTACTTTCTCCTTTAAAAATAGGCAAAGATAGTAAAGTCAGTTATAGGGAGAAGGAAAAAATTAATTACTGGGTGTAGAGAATACTTCGCATTACAGTATTGGTCATCAGATCTCTCCCAGGCAAAGTTCTATCCTGCTGAGTTAAAAGGAGTGAGGTCTAGCCTAGACTCTGTGATGCCTTTGCTATTTCCCCCCTCACAGGGAAAGCACAATATGCAAAACACTATATTCCTACATTTTATAATTAATTTTTGAATGCTTCACCTATACATATTTTAATAATTTCTGATTTATCTGATGGTATCTATAATAAAATTTTCTATATTTCAATAAATGAAAAGAAGGCCGTTTCAATCCAACAACAGAGTGTCACACAATATAGGCCTGTCAGGCACCAATTTTTACTTCTAACATGTAAGTTAAAGGATAAGGAATTTATAATGCTGCCTGTGAACGAAACCACTTTTCATACACAAATGTGATCTTTCCCCCCCCAAAAGGGTAATACAACAGTACATTTACATAAACTAATCCAAACAATCTATGTATTTGACAATGGCAAACCTCACACAGACTGCCTATTGTTGGTTTACATCTTGGAGTTCTTTATGTTGGCTTGTAACACTGCTCTAGCTGTCAAAGGTTTGACTTGGACTCTAAATAAATGGTTATACAAGTGCTGTGCAGCGATATTGGACTTCTTTGGAAAAGAAAACCTGCTGTGTATGAATTCAAAAGCTATTAATTTTTCAGTCAAAAATATTCATGCCTATTTCTTTTAATAGAGAAACACTGTGCTGAGCAACTGAGAGATAATGTTGACTAGTGGTACAGAATTTTCAATAGAGCAGTTAAAAATAAATTTAGTAGGAGGTCCCCATCAAAGCTATAATTTTCCAGAATGTAAAACATTTTTAATACTAATCAAGAAAGTGCATCCTCCCTCCCACATTGCCTAGATCAGTTTTTTCCCCCTACTGCTTTTCCCTGTTTATTGGCTGTGTTGCAGTACTTATCATGGCATCCCCAACTGGTACGGCTGGAGCTCACGGACAAAAGTTTCTAGATTTTCAGCAGCCAGATACTGGTCAGATGTCAGAACATTAACTTCCTGTCAGGGGGGACTCCCTACAGGGAGCCTCTCCCTGTCATCCTGACCAGCACTTCGCCCAGTGACAGCACGAGCAGCGAGTCAGGAGTAGGGAATGAGGAAGAGAGTGGAATGGAGAGAGGGCTCAGTGAGGTGTCTGAGCCCTGGCAACGCTATGGGGAACAGCGTCAAAGCCTTGGCACCACACTGGTCGAGAGTCAGCGGATGAGGGGCTCAACGAGACGTCAGAGCCTAGGCGCCGCCCCAGCCAGCAAAAGGGGAGACCTCTCCTTCCGGCGCCCGAATTGAGGCACGCGCCCACACATAGGATGAAGGGGCGGCATTTTGGGGTGCCCAGGCTTTTATGCTGGCCGAAAAGCAGACAGCAGCCATTGCCAGGTTCTGAATAGGACTAGGCAGTCATGTTTTCTGCTATCTCTGCACTGTAAATAGTATGTACAATAAAACTCTTAAAGACAGAGTGGACTGGAGCGTCTTTACTCGAGAGTAGCCGCAACAACCCCCTGACCCTTCCTACAGATTATAATCCCTATTGCGTGGGTGATGCTTGTCCACGTGTCCACTATAAGAAGCCTTGAAGTACCTTTCCACGAAGTCATACAACATCACCAGCAAAGGTTTAGCTGTGCAATTATAAAGCTGGTGTTTAGTGTGGGCCAGGGGTATGTGCTCAGTTGGGCAAAGGTAACCTACATGTTGCTCGAATTCATTTCGAGAGTGCTACCACCTTGTAGAGAAGAGGGGTGGGTGTTTGATTATGGGTCCAAGAAGAAGAAGAAGAAGAGTTTGGATTTGATATCCCGCTTATCACTACCTGAAGGAGTCCCAAAGCGGCTAACATTCTCTTTTCCCTTCCTCTCCCACAACAAACACTCTGTGAGGTGAGTGGGGCTGAGAGACTTCAAAGAAATGTGAGTAGCCCAAGGTCACCCAGCAGCTGCATGTGGAAGAGCAGAGACACGAACCTGGTTCACCAGATTATGAGTCCATTGCTCTTAACCACTACACCACACTGGCTCTCAGGTACAAGAGAAGAAAGAAAGTTCATTATTTCATATTAACAGAGTTGTCGTAGAAGCTCCAGATATTAAGAAACAAGGTTCTTACCAAAGAGAGATGGAGCTCTCCAACTAAGCGTCCCCAAGCAATTCTCTGTTTATCATATGCATATTGTTTAGTGTTTGTTTGTTTTTAGAATAAGGGATTACAGGAAAGCTGCACATAAGGAGAAAACATATCTTAACTGTGCATTATACTTAGAGAACCATTATGCTCTTTGCATCACTCTATAAGAATCTACTCTGCAGAAAATCCTTTAATAAGATGGATCAAGAGAGTGAAAGGGATCAGGGATTCTAATAAAATGTTTGATCTTATGTTAAAAAATTAGTTCATCAGTCAGAATCGAAGTTCACATTCAAAAATTTCAATGAGCAAACATCTTAAATGTAAGATACTTTAATTTTACTCCTTTACCTTAAAATTCCTAATTGCTTCATGCGATTATTCTAAACCAAGGCAGTGATTTGGCTTATGATTTTAAGATCTGTAAGATTTAAAGGTACACTGCTTTTATTTGCTTTTATTCTGAGTTATGAGACTATTAATTGATTATTGATGATCTATAGTCAATTTTAATCAATATGCAAATTGTAATCAATACGCAGTGATATAGCACAATAGTAAAGTATTGGTTTACTTGTTTTTTACTTTTTTGACCAGTCTAAATAAAACGAACACAACTAACTAGATATATGAGATCCATGGTGATAGACATAAATACAACTCAAATATACAACTCAATATTAGCTCAATATTAGCCCAGCAAATACGGTAACCTGCCTATGAGCAGTTTGTAGACCGAAATTAATGTCTGAAACAGAACACATTATTAAAATAGAGAACATTAAAAAATATACAGTATAAGCACCCTGCACCTCTGTTTTCCTAGAAGGAAATGTGTATTTTGCAGGTTCCCTGGAGAATAAATTGCTCTAGAACAGTGATAGGAAAAAAAAGGTGTGGAGAATACCGGTAGTAGGCTTTTTCATATTCAAAACCCCTTAATCTTTTTTTCACCAATAAATACACTTCACATAGACTTAACATACTTCAGTAGGGCCTGTTTATGAACTACTGTGCTGTTCACCACTATCTCATATTCTCCACTTTTTTGCTGTGCAACTTTAGAGTTATTCTAGACTATGCTTTTAGGAGATGAATTATCTCCCTATAGGGAAGAGACACACCTAAAAAAGAGATGGGTGGTACTGGTGGAAGAGACTCTTGAGAGTCCCATGGACTGCAAGAAGATCAAACCTATCCATTCTGAAGGAAATCAGCCCTGAGTGCTCACTGGAGGGACAGACCCTGAAGCTGAGGCTCCAATACTTTGGCCACCTCATGAGAAGAGAAGACTCCCTGGAAAAGACTGTGATGTTGGGAAAGACTGAGGGCACAAGGAGAAGGACGAGATGGTTGGACAGTGTTCTCGAAGCTACCAACATGAGTTTGACCAAACTGCGGGAGGCAGTGCAAGACAGGACTCTAGTCCATGGGGTCAGAAAGAGTCGGACACGACTGAATGACTAAACAACAACAAGTGTTGCTTTCTCCTCATAATCTTGCAAACTGTTCGGGATTTCTTTCTTGAACAGAGTATGACATACTCCTTCGAGCATTCCTTATGGCATGAATCCAAAACTGATTTATTATATAGAATATGACAGGTGCTATATAAATATTAGACGATTCTGATCATCTCCATCACTTTGTGCTTGTTCATAATCTATTTAAATATCTGGCTTTTATAAAGTGGGGATGGGATTCCATAAGATGGTTGACCAAGTACTGTGGTACATGCTATCTGCATCCCTCACAATATTTATTTCACCCTGGTAAAGCTCTTCATTTATTTTATACATGTAAATTAGGAGAACAGCCTCTGAGCTAGTTTAAAATGTATGCTTCAGTCCTAAACAGACTTAATGGGAGCTCTCATTGTGCTCAGTGGGACTTATTTCTGAGTAGACAGTCATTTCTAAAATGGTTAAAGCATAGCTTCAAAGTCTACTCTTTAAAGTCCAAGTGAGCTCACAGGTAAATGAGTAGACTTGTTGGCTTAGTTTTTGCAAAATCAAATCAAATACACATAAAACACTATGGGTTGTATTCAGCGTTTTGTTAGTGCAAGGATTTCTCTTTGCACAGCAGAGCATTGTTCCCCCTCTCCTCCTCCCCTGCCCCCCAATCTGCTTGGGGATTTCCCCCTAACCCTCTGTACAAGTTCTGAGGACAGCACAGGATGTGCACAGGGGAGGGAGCAAAAAAGGAGAAGAAAGTGCATGTCTTCACTTGGATGGGTATTTTAAAGTACCCCGCACTTCTTTTATGCTATTAGGTGGGAAAGGGGGCTGTTGTGAAGCTTTATTCTGTCAGTGCAGATACTTACAGGCTGAGGTGTAGCTTTTGGTTCAGTTGACTTTACATGTAGGTGTGTCATCATAGCTTGCAGGCGCTCTTTGTCTTTTGAAAGCTAAATAGGAAAGAAAAATGGCGTAAGTTATTTTTGTGAACAGAATCCAGAACAAACAAACAAAACTTATTAATTTCTCAGAAATGTTATATGGCGCCTCTCTCTCTCTCTCTCTCTCTCTCTCTCTCTCTCTCTCTCTCTCTCTCTCTCTCTCTCTCTCTCTCTGTGTGTGTGTGTGTTTGCAACAAAACTCTAGTTGCTGGGTATCAGCTTTTGGCAAAGCAAAATGCATTAGCTCTCAACTGAAGCAGCTCTAGACCTGCTGGCACCAGTGCGTTCACTGCAGCAGTGACAGCTAAAAGACATTAATGAATCATATTTGCTCACCAACCCTGTCCCAATTCATGGGCAGGAGGCAAAGCACAAAGGGAAACGGGGTAAGTAAAAGAAGTGTGTGCTCTTTTGGTTAAACTTTTAAAATAGACTTAGAAGATTCCCTACCCTCTGCAACTATTCCCCACTGCTCCAATGGTTTTGCACCCAGCATCTCGATGAGAATGAAATGCTGCTAACACTCAACTCTTGAAAAAAAATTATTGAAGGTGCAGCAAACTTTTGTTCTCGCATAGAACAGGAACTGGAGAAAGCTTTAATTGTGGAAGGGGGGGGAGAGAAAGTAAGGCTTCCTCTTTTCTTATTCGCATTTGCCTCAGGCCACCAAGATGCATTCAGTTTTGGGTATTAGTTACAGGTAGGTAGCTGTGTTGGTCTGATGTAGTCGAAACAAAATAAAAATATTCATTCCAGCAGCACCTTAAAGACCAACTAAGTTTTTTATTTTGGTATGAGCTTTCCTGTGCATGCACACTTCTTCAGATATCCAGGTATCTGAAGAAGTGTGCATGCACACGAAAGCTCATACCAAAATAAAAAACTTAGTTGGTCTTTAAGGTGCTGCTGGAAGGATTTTTTTTATTTAGTTTTGGGTATTGTTATGGGTTCTGTCCTTTATAGCACTGACTGGGTGCTGCTCATACAAAAAAAAGTTTTGAAACTCAAAAGACAATTGAGATGGTATGTTGAAGAAGTTCTTTTGCTGGTGCATGGACCTCAAAGCACAAAATACACATATGTATGGTTAGGGCCTTTGAGCGAAGCATTATGCAACAATAAAGGCTGCTGGATTACCTGTATTCCAAGTTTTCCACTCAGGTTATAAAATATTTGGACAGGTGTATTTATTCATTTTAAAATAATGTATTACATTTCAAGAGATTTCAAAGCTATTTGCATTTTTAAAGCAAAATCAAACATTTAGCGGTATAGCTAAAACACATAGAGCTAAAACAAATAAAACATTAACCAGTGCAGTCCCATACATGCCTTACTCAGAAGTAAGTCACAATGTTTTTAATAGGGATTCCTCTCAGGAAAGGGGGTATAGGATTATGCAGAATAAATTTCAGGAGCCATGGAAATGAGCGAGACAGATAATCAGATATTTAGAGCAAGGGCAGGACTCTGTAAGTGAAACATCTGAAAGACTTCTGGTTTCAAGACAGAAAACATAAAACAAAGAATGAAAGGATTCTTTGGGGCTGCTTTTCTGCGGGTCAAAAAGCAATACTAATATAAACCCTTAACTCCATTAGCAACTCCTGTCTATTCAGTTAGATCATCCAGTAGAAGTCGCAAGGGCTTGTTAAGCCATGGATGTGAGTAAGCTGTCATCAGCATGGCACCATAAAGGGCTCCTAAGGTCTGGAAGTTGTGGCTGCTAATGGTATTTTGTGGAGTGGGGGTGTGTGTGGCTGCACTTGTAACTTGTGACTAAATGGTAAACCAGAGGGCCACTTTCAGGGCTATCCGTGTTATGAATTATGTCTTTGAGAAATTTTCTCCTCTGTGCGCATTGTTCTCTGTATACTACATACTGTGCACATGCCTATTCCATAATGATTACATACTGCTAGTAAGCAATTCCGCAGTGGTTCTCCCAAATGTGCAAACCACAATGGAAGTGACACATTTTTCCTTATATTATAGCAAACAGGGTTTCTTGTTTGACACACTTTCATTTACTGTTTAAGGATCAATTCCTTGAAGGAGGAGAAAATCATGTATTTGTGTGTGGAAAAGCCCTCAACCTTATGTGAGTGAGTTATGAACACAGCTTAGGCTGCAATCCAAGCCCCCTTAGTGCTAGGCTCTGGATTGGGCTAAAGTGCCCCTCCACCCAGCCGCGTGGGCCTTTGCCAGTTTACGAGAGTGTCACCCCAATGGTGCAGAGCTCCCTGTTCCACCCACTGAATGTGCAGACAGGCGGAAATACCTGGATCCCAATCTTGCCTCACTGTTTTCACTTGATGATCTGAGCCAGCTCCAGGCTGCTCCTGCCTTCTGCCATGAGTGATGGAGCTGTGAATGCAGGCCCCTTCAGGAACACAGGGACCTGTCATGGTAACACTTTGCATTTAATGCTCACTTCTTGTATGCAGGGCCAGATTTCGGTTTCATGAGGCCCTAAGCTCCTGAAGGTAATGGGGCCCTTTATATGTCCAGTTGTCCTCTGTCAACAAATTGTTGCTGGGTTTTGTTGTTGAATATATGTTATATGGTAATTTATGGACCTAATAGGTATCTACAGTGGTACCTCGGGTTACAAATGCTTCAGGTTACAAACTCTGCTAACCCAGAAATAGTACTCCAGGTTAAGAACAGAAGAATGAGAACAGAAATCGTGCTTTGGTGGTGCGGCGGCAGCAGGAGGCCCCATTAGCTAAAGTGGTGCTTCAGGTTAAGAACAGTTTCAGGTTTAGAACAGACCTCTGGAATGAATTAAGTTCTTAACCAGAGGTACCACTGTAAAGCCATTTGCACATAACAGTTCATGCAGAATGTAGGCACCCTATATATAGCAATGAGCAAACCAGTGATATTTTAGGGAGCAGGCTAGCAGGCAAGGCCCATTACTTACACCATAGGAGCCTACACAACACAAAACACTGTTGCTGTATGTAGGTTTTATTTTATTTGTTTTTCATTTTATACTTTGGAAATGTACATTCGTGTGTTTTTTCCTTTACTTTTTTTGGGGGGCCCAAGAGAGTGGGGCCCTAAGCTATAGCTTATTTAGCTTATTTAGCTTATACGGAAATCCGGCACTGCTTGTATGTGCTGCAATGGTAACTGGGAGCCTCCCAAGAATCGAAACAAACATCAGTAAGTTTCAAAAAAGGCATGGTTTAACTTGTTCCAGCACAATCCCTGGTTCACCTGTGATAACAAGCCTCATTGAAATAGAAACTAAACTCTGCTGAAGCCCTGCTTCCTGGTTGTGTAGTAGCAGAAAGAGAGGACATGAGTGTCAAAGGCTCTTAGCAATGTCATTCTTCTCATGCACATAGACTGCACTGAACCACAGTTTAGCATTATTTGCGATTGAAGCCACTAAGTCAGACTATTGGTCCATCTTGTTAAGCATTATTGATACTGTTCAGCAGCCCTCCAGTGTTCGAAACAAGGGTCTCTTTCATCCCTGCCTTGAGATGCCTAGAGCACAGGTCTTGCATACAGGTGATTTAACCCCTGGCATTTCCAGTTAAGAGTATCAGGTAGCAGGTGACAGGAAATATTTCTGCTACAGACTCTGAAGCGCTACTGCCAGTCAGAACAGGCAACAGCATCTGAGATTTTTAAAAGTCTGAGCTGGTATAAGCTAGTTTCCTATGTATATATGGAGGAAGGTTGTTCTTAGTCCATGAAAGCTTGTGCCTATTAAAACGTGCTGGTTTTTAAGATCCTACAAAATGTTACATTGTTTTTGCTGCACAGACCAACACAGCTCTTCTCTAGGAATCGAGAACTCTGCTATCTTTCAAGGGGTCCAATCTAGCAGAGCTAACAGAGAAAAGGCAAAATATAGCACATGGGGTTTTAAATCAATATTTTTGTGAGAATAATACCCAAGGATAAATAATAAACTACAGTTTAAATACTTCTTTCATTTGGAGATGGAAGTGCTGCAGAGGACATGAGAGGTAAAACTCCAAGTGTGCAAGTTGGAGGGTCTCAGGTGTTCATGGCCGGGAAGTGCAATAATATTACATGACATTTATTTTCTACTTGCATTTCTTGGAGAGTTCACAGGAGTCAATCAATGCTCCTTTTGCTCTACCTGTTTTGCAGACAATGCAAGCAGACATAATCTCAGGAGTCAAAGGGCTAACTTGAGATCAGTTAAGTCAAATCTACTACAGACTATGGTCAGCATTTGCTATTAATTAATACAGGGATGGGGAAGCTCCAGACATTGCTCATCTCAGATTCCCATCAGCATCAACTGGCATGGCCAATGGCCAAGAATAATGGGTGTTGCAGTTCAACAACATCCAGAAGGCTACAAGTTCTCTATTCCTGAACTAATGGGACATATAGTCGTACCTTGGAAGTCGAACAGCTTAGTTCTCGAACGTTTTGGCTCCCAAACGTCACAACCCCAGAAGTGACTGTTCTGGTTTGCAAACCATTTTTGGAAGTCAAACATCTGACGGGGCTTCCAATTGGCTGCAGGAGCTTCCTGTAGCCAATTGGAAGCTGCGCTTTGGTTTCTGAATGTTTTGGAAGTCGAACGGACTTCCAGAATGGATTGCGTTCGACTTCCAAGGTACGACTGTATATCTGTTCACAGAAGTTTCTAATGGTGGAAATGTTCTGGCTAATCATTTATCTGTACTCACAATTTTATTCACTTTAATCAGTTAATTAATTTTGGCTTTACATGTATTTTGGGATCACTTCTCACGTTAAGATTTTTAAGCCATGGGAAACCATTCACACTCAGGCTCGAAACTGTGTGACAGCTAACCCAAAAGTATAGGAGCACTTTCTACAAGCCAGGAACCTGTCAGAAGCACATTATCTCCCAATGTGAGGTTTTGCATAGAAGTCTTTGAAAAACACTGTATGAAATAGAATTTTCCAGATAATTGAACAGCTGGATACCAGTGGTGGCCACACCAATATTTCAAATTTGCTACCCCAAAAGAAACCTCCTAGTCCTGTCAACTGCTTAAATAATATTTAGTTGATTAATCATGATTGATTGATTGATTGAGTGACCAAACAATACACCGCTTGACTGTAAAATACCCCTCAAAGAATAAAGTTAGTAGATTAATGTAAAGGCTAGCAATGGAGGCAGGCAAAGATGACATAAGGTCCTGCCCCAACTAGATTGTCCTCGCCTCACCCACTCTGTGGGAAGGAAGGTGAGAGGTGTGAAGGCAACGATAAGATCAAGGCTTGCTATAGATGGGTGGCTTTCTTCTCCCCCCCCCCCAAAAAACACTCCAAAAGAGAAGCTATACACTTTATACCCTTCATTTGTTTTGGTATTTTAAAACTGTGAACTGCCTTGGAGGAACGGCAGCCTATAAGTGCAATTACAATTGAGAAAAAGAAATGCACCTACGTTTAAATTAAATCAAACATTTAAATTATGTAACTAGATTTTTTTGATATAGGTATTGCTTTAAGTACTGCTAGAAGTGTGAAATCACTCGCAATTTACACAACAAATATTACCACTCATTGCTTAGAGGAAAGACCATCTTTAATATTTCCCTTTCCCGTGCTCTATTACTTAACAAACTGCAGCAAAGATAGCCCGAATACATATGAAATTGCAGCTCCACCAATCAATTCTAATCACCAATTAATCAACCCAAGTTTTTGTTGCTTAAGGCAACAGCTAAACTAACGACGGCTTGGAGCCCCACGTCTGTTTATTTATTTTAAAATTATATTTATATCCCACATTTCCTCCAAAGAACTCAAGGTGAGGTTAAACAGTTCTGTTTCCCATTTTATCCTTACAACAACCCTGCGAGGTACGTCAGCTGTGATGAGTGACGGACCTGTGGTCATCCATTGAGCTTCATGGCTCTAGTCCAACACTCTTAAGAACTACACCATACTGGCTTTATGTAATACAAGACTATTATATCATAGTGCTGTTCTAGTGATATGATCATCATCATGACAGGCAGTGTGATCTTGGTAGCAGTTCTCAAGGAAGAGCCTATGTACCGTATTTTTCCATCTATAAGGCGCCCCCATGTATAAGACTATTTTTGGGGACTCTGATTTTAAGAAAAGGGGGGGAGATACTATCCATGTATAAGACGAGCCCAGATTTTGAACATAATTTTAGAGTAAAAAAAAAACAACCACAGTCTTATACACGGAAAAGTACGGTAATTGTGCATGCAGGAATCCCAGATTTGTGTGGAGGCAGCAAACCTGGAATGTGGGACAGGTTATGGTGTCATACTAACTCCACCTGCACTTTACACAAATAGTACATTAAAAATGCATTGCAAAAAATGGGCCCTAAAACGATGAATTTTTACAAGGGACTTTCTTTTTAAAAACAAACTAACACAGAAATTTGGTGAACTGAAGGAAATTGACAGATTGGTCCATCCGGTCCATCCATTGCTATTACATTTTTCATTATGTCCCTAGACTGTTTTGATGTCAGAAGTGGAGGTCTTCCAGGACTTTTGAGCAAGAGCCAGAGACCCCTAATAATCAATTCCCTGCCAAAGTATTTGTTTTTCTCACAAGGTGAGGAGGAAAAGAAATGGATGAGGAGCCAGATCTTTTCACCTGACTGTAGGCAGTATCTCACTGTGGAATTCAGTCTTTTGATACTCAATACTATTTCACACACACACACACACACACACACACACAAATTGTTTTCACCTTTCCCCAAAAATTGTTTACACATTTTTGTTAGCACATTTTGAAGCAAAACTGTGTTTTGTTTCATATACTTATTTGCAGGAAGTGCAGATTACAGAGAATCACATCAAAATGTGAACCAAGATGAATTTCCCTGCACTGTCCCTAATAAATATCACTACTCCAGACTTTATAGGAAGATTTCTGTATCATATTGGCATCTAATGGGGAAAAGTGCCAACAGAGTAAGAGATTAATAGTATAGGAACTGGTCCAGTGTGTCATCTAAATCCTCAGTAGTTACTGTCTCCTGGGGATGAAACCCAGGGAAGGAGCAGGAACAGGGAGTGGACCATAAGCTCACCGATTCCCTCCTCTGTCTGGACAGCAGGAAGGAATCAACAACTGGACCAGAAATCCTACATTTTTTCATTTCTAGAAATAGTGAGAAGTCTGATTGAGCCTAAGGCCTGCTCCTAAGAACTCCCTGTTTACTATCCTGGGAAGAAATGACCTACAAGGCTGCTAATTTAGGGAACCATCTCCCTACGGCAGGCCTGATATTTTGAGTGCTTTCAATTGTGAAGCCCTATTCTATTACTGAAATACCTATATCTACACACACACACACACACACACACACACACACACACTTAAAAAAACACCACAGGAAATTCACCTTTCTCAAGTTGCACTATACAGACAATATTTTCCTGATAAATGACCTCCTCTGAGCTTACCAGCTTAAATTCCATTTTTTTGCAGCCAGCAAGAAAAACCTGTTCCTAACTACGTAACATTTTTCATAAAATACGTCTGGCTGAAGTTTATCATTCCTGCTGTGTTTGATTTTCTCAAAGAAGTTGTATTAAAATATTGTTAATACTAATAAGAAGGCGTCATGACCATGGTTTTGCAGAAAGTAAAATTTAGGAGGATATCTGGACAAAAGAATTCTAATTTGTGAGATAAGAAGATAAAAGGGAATTTTTTAAATACAAGTCATGGTTATCTGGGAAAAGGAACAACAAAAAGTTTTAAGTGTGTTTTTGCTGATTTTTCTCTATAACTATTTGAAGCTGTAAATGACTAACTCAGTAAAATTCCAAATGTAATTATCTTCTGCACTTAGCCCACGGCTTTCCATATATCTCTACATTACCATCTTGCATACAAAATAGGATGGATTTTTAAAATATTTTTTAGAATGGTAACTATAGAATGTACAACATTGTTTTTAATTTGTCTTCTTTGGCTAACCTTTTGCCTACTCTCTTGCACACAAAGAAAGTCAATCCATAAAGAGCAATAAGGCATAGAAGGATTTGAAGGATTTTAAAATACACTTAAAAAGCAGTGATAACCATACTGCAGTTGCACATCTTAATTCACTCCCTTAATAAATTATATGTAAAACAAATCTTTTTTTCAATATATATAGAGAGAGGAATTCATATATATCAAAGTTGTGAATTACAGTCATGCCTCGTGCTACGTATGTTTCATGTTGCAGCTTTCCAGGTTACGAACGCGGCATGCACACAGAGAAGCGATTTGCGCACTTCGCACACGCACAGTAGCAGCACTCTACTTACGGACTTTTTGGGGTGTGAACGACACCCCGAAATGGATCGCGTTTGTAAGTAGAGGTACCACTCTGTGTGCGTGTGCGCGCGCGTGTGTGTGTATATATATATATATATAATTAAATGTAAAGAAATGAACGTTTAGCTTGATGAGTAAGACAATCTCCATTCCAATCTTGAGCAAGTCTGAAAACCAGTACTAGCCATTTCCATGTTTTCACCAATTCTACACACTGGAATAAAATGTATACACCCCCCCAAAAAAAGTTTCAGTGTTAATTAATTAAAAGATAAATTAAGTTTGGAAATTTTGAGTAATGTAGTGCATTCAAACTTCCATTTTCTTTTCAGCTTTATATATGAATAAAGAGGGATCCAAGATGGCAATCTTTTCAACTTTTTAAAATGATGGAAGCTCTTCTTTAAATTATAGTTGGGCAAATCAAAATTCATTTCATCGGATTCAATTAATACTGGGAAATATTAATATAAAATATGGTGTTTACCTGCAGCTCTAACTGTTGTACAACCTGCATTTGCACTCTACATTGGGCTGTACTTCTATCATCCAGCGCATGCTCACTGTTGAGATGTCTGTAACAACATAAAAAAAATCATTAAGTGAAATGGATAAACAAAAAGGGAAGTAAGTATGTAAGTACCAGAATGAGTAAAGCAGCCCAAAGATTACACCCAAAAAATCAGATTATTTTTTGGAACAATACCCCTGTCCTGGTTCAAACAGTGCTTGTTAATATGAGTCTTTGTATTTTCAATAAATGAATGTTTCACATTAGTGACAAAACTCTGCAGAAGAGATTTCCCCGCCCCACTGATAAGAAATACAAATATGACTAAGGAAACAAGCTAAACATATTTTTACATCTATGTAGAAAAATGATGCTGGATAAATTGGTGCATGTGACAGATCATCACAATAGACAAAAACATTCACATGGCGGA